>NW_008679021.1:10142-55304 GCF_000695815.1 Acanthisitta chloris
GTGAATAAGGGAGAGGAAGGAGGATGACATGGGCATGTCACTGGCCCAACCTCCTCTCCATGAGCCATCAGAGAATCAGTGGCTGCAAAAGACAAGCTGTAGTACAGCTGAGATGCTCCACTGTGGATCTGCCCTGGGGACATGCTGGCACTAAGGGATTCCCTTCCTGCCTCATGCCATGGATCAGTTTACCAAGCAAGCTGGGAAGGCACAAGGCCTCAGCTATGCATCAACACTGGGACAAAACAGAAGAGAAGAATGTGTGAACAATTTTAATCTGATGGGCCACCTACCTTCTTGGGAATGGAAGTCAGGTTTTTTCCTGTTGCCATGGTCATGATGGAGCTGTGGGGAGGCTTGCCCAGGAGTGAGATACTGGAGAAAGGTAAGTTAAATCTCTCAGTAACATGTTCAGGCACCAGAACTATTGCATTTTTGTTTGTATCTAACCCCTTGAACCCAAATAACCACCTCAGACTGCTAGAAGCATTGACACTTATCTGGCCACTGCCTTAATATGCTGGTTTTATGGTGTTACAGGTGTTATTCATGGCAGGTGCAGACAGGGAGGGAGATGATGCCCAAATATGTCATGGGGGAAAAAAACCACCTGTGGTACCTTGGCCTCCACCTGCCACCCCGAGCTCTCCCTCACACTCCAACCAGTGAAACAGTATCAGGACAGAGGATTTCAGCTGGAGGTTCAAGCCCCAAGGTAACAGCAGCTCTCAGACTGCAGGCAGGGCTAACACAGCAGTGCACAAATGCTCCTGCCTGTGTTTCCAAGCACCTTGTCAAAACTCGTGCTTGGAATAATCCTTAGAGCCTTTGTAGCATGCTGTGGGTGAAGTCAGCTTTCTTTCACCATGGAAAGTGAGGTGGGGGACTCGTCTGTGACAGACTCACCTGAGCAGTGGGTAGCAGAAACAGGAGAGCCACACGATGTCTGTGGTACTGAGGATGGGGGGCAGCTGCACCACACAGGAGAGGAACTGGACAGGAACAGACCAGAATGAAGAGCATGAGCAGTGCTAGGACAGACTTGTTACCCAAGGTGCTGCTATTTTCCCCCAAAACACTGGGATGAGCTGGTAACTAACCTACCACTGCACAACCCCTCCATGTGTTCCAGGCTGCAGGGGATGCTTTTCTCCAGGGAAAAAAGGGTTAGAAAAGAAAGGGGCAGTGCAGGCTGAGATCATATAGGCTCTATCTGTAACTCCCCCAAACATACTGTGCAAAACTGACTGAGGGCCAAGTTCATCTCAAGGCTGTCCCACTGCAGCCACCCATATCCATGTTAGCAATCCTGTCCTGTGAGCTCAGTGCTGTCCCCAGCCAGGCCAGGACTCACCTGAATGACAACCAAGGTCAGCTGGCACTGCAGCAGGAAGAGGAAGCACTTGCGGATCCCATACGTTGCATGCCTGGCCTGGAAGGAAGCACAAGCCCTCAGAGCCCTCACAGTGATGGGAGCAGTTGTTAGCCCAGAGCAACTATTGGCAGGCAGGGGCAGAACATGTGGCCCCAAGGAGAAGTGGGAGGGGAGAGGATCTGGACACACTGAAAGCAAAAAGGGAAAGTTTCTTGCCTAGGTGTAGAGGTTGTGAAGGAAAGGCAGAATTTAGCCAAGGGGTAAGTTTGTTAAAACTCCTGGTTTTTCTGGGGTTACACCTCAAAATGTATTGTTGTCTGGCCTAAGTTTGTTAAAACTACTGGTTTTTCTGGGGTACACCTCAAAATGTATTGTTGTCTGGCTCTCTAGGGATCTCTGCAAGATTATACTTCATCCAGCTGAATAATATTAGTGTTCTTTTGCTATAAGGCACCATTCCCATCCTCTACACCTTGGACTGGTAGGGCCAGGCAGGAAGAGTATCTCTTGTGCTTCCTGAGCAAAGGACAGGAGGCACAAGCAAAGCTGCTGTGGGCACTTCAACAAAAATCCTTGTGAGTTCCTGGCTCTGCTCCTTGTGGTACAGGAGAGGAGATGTGCCTGACTCACCTGCTCTATAAGCCTGATGATGCTGGTACTCTCCTCTTGGCGGAAGGACATGGAGCAAGGAAGGCTGTTGAGCTGCCCTGAGAGCTGCAGTGGGGTGAGCTCATCAGAGACATGGGTCAGGGTGGTGCTGGTGGCATAGCCAAAAGTCTCCCAGGAGCAGCGAGATGGGTAGAGAGGGTCCAGTGCTATACTGCAAGGACAACACAGAAGCATTAGTGAAGGTTCTCACTCAGAGGAGGAACCATGCTTCATTGCAGTCCAGCTTGTAAAGTCACACTGTGCTGTGCCATGCCACCTGTTTACCTTGCAGGCAGAGAAGCCTGAGCTATGACATGAATTTAGCATCAATCTCCCCAGACATTCAGTTATTCCCAGAGAAATAATGAACCTATTTGGGTTTGTGGCACAAGGTCAACCAATTGGCAACTCCAGAGGATTATTTCCACTCTTTCACTCAATGGGAAGCATCTGTAAGGCCAGTTGGGGCACAGCAGTTCAGCGTGCAAGAGTAGTAGCTCTCTCTCAGAGATGGAGAGAAATACCTCTGTGTGTCAAGGGATCTAAGTAGTCATTTCATTCAGTGTCCTCCAAATGTCCCTTATAGAGACAAATGCAGCTCATAATGGACAGAGCAATTGTGAGCATCCCCCTGCACAACCCACATGGCTGGGCATTCACTAAGCTCAAGGTACTGGCAGCTGGAGGAAGGACAGATCCTGCCCCACCTGATATCACTCTGCAGGAAGAGGCAGCTGTTCCGAAGGTTGGCAGAGCTTCCCAGACAGCAAGTCACCTCCCCATACTCCTGCATGATCTTGATCATCTCACACATGGCTGCAAAGGGACAGAAGGAGAAACACAGTGTGTCATGTCACTACACACAAAGAAATGCTGTGCTTCACACACTCTGTCCTGGGTGGATAGTGGAAGTCTGGATAACAGGCAGGCAGAGCTTTTAAAATTGCCCCACCTGATACTTGCCAGTCATGTCCAGTGAGATCCAAAGCCAAAGTACACAATTATATAGCTAACTAACTGCAGACCAGGTGCCCTGTATACCTGTTGCTGCAAGAACTGAGCTGTGGCTCACAGAACTGTGACTCAGAGATTTGCATCTGCAGCACATCCCTCACAGCAGAGGTGTAGGTATAGCTTGGGTGTAAGACATATTCAGCACCAAATGGTCTTGTTAGAAAACAGCAGAAATGAAATAAACCTGAATAATTCAAACCTAGAGTAAATACACCATTACAAACTCTGCTCAGCAGCACATCACTGCTGTTGTTTCAAGTCTAGAGGAACAGAGGGAATAAAACAAACCACTCCAAAAGCAGTGGCACACTTAGCCATGCTCAGACCCAGCCCCTGCTCCTGTGCTCCCACCCACCACCACCTCTAGCCTTCATCAATATGTTTATCAACACCCCCTGGGGCCTCTAAATCAAAGCTGCTGTTTGATCTGATTTTTCCTCTGTAGCTCCATGGAAAGTGCTCTGTGTATATATGGATTTTCTAGAACACTCCAGGCAAAAAAACCTCAAGCCCTCCCTGCACAGATTCCTGTGTAAACAACTTATCTAAATGCCTGGTGCACACAGACCTGCAGCACAGTGAGGGGTTAGGTCAAGTGAGGAACTGCCACTTCTGTCAAAAAGAGAGAGGAATTTGGGCACAAAGTGTGTAGGCAGACTGGGCTGTAACTGTCACACTGTAAATTGTGCCCAGAGGTACTAAAATGCCAAATCATAATGATGCTTTGCATTTTTACTGGAGACTGGGCAGGTATTAACCAGTTGAGCATTCAGCTCGTTTCTTAGATAAAATAGTACCCAGAAAGAAATGTTGTCCTTTCTGGTTTTTTGCAATCAAAACCTCTGTGGAGCAGCAGAAGGTGTTAACAGCAAATAGCAGGGGAAAACTGTTCTGGGAAGTGATTTCCCAGTTATATAAGGCAGTGAGGGTTGTGAGCAGAGATCAAAGTCTCCTGGTACCCTGATAACACTTATTTAATAAAAGGCAGTAGCACTTTGGATGTTTGCTTTTGTGTCTCACAAATGCAAATGAAAGGAGTGGCTCCTAGCCCAATTCCTAGCCAGGGAACAGCTGCACTCCAATGGAGTTAACACCTGGCTTCCCAACAGGTAGCAGCAGTGTGCCCTGCTAGATTTCTGGACTGTGTCTCCTTTCCTTCACCTGTGTGTCCATACTAGGATGAGTCAGAGCAATTAGCTGAGGGAGGTATTTATGGGCAGCAGTAGGACAGACCCACCCTATGTGCCACTTACTCTCTGGGGTGCAGTCTGTGAAGAGAGGCACCAGCAAAGGCACATTGTCTATGTTCTGCAGGTGAGGTCTCACCTGGTGGATCCCTCGGGGGAGTTTAGCCTGAAAAGAGAAAGAAGAGACTAAGCAGAGCATATGTATGTGTGAGGAGAGGTGTTTCAGAGGGAACTGCTGAAATGAGAGTGAGGATTCCTAGAATTATGCAACTTTGAGATCAGATACCAATCCATGTCCCTGCAGACAGAACTGGCTTTCCCAAGCTACTGCCAAAAGTTTTCTGATAAGTTCTACCCTGACATGCCAAGCTGCCTGTGCATGCCCTTGGGGTTTGTAAGGTCAGTGTGACAAACCTGTGCTCAAGGATTTCCAAGGACTTTTTACCTGTGTGGAGAGTCTAACCAGAGACTGTGTGCTGTCTCCCAGCAATGAGATCTATTTCAACTGCAGCCACATCAGCATGCAGCTAGGGAAGAAGAGTTCTTGCCTTCTAAGACCAGGCCTAGCAGATTTTATTTCTTAATCTAAATCTACCTCTGATAGTCCTGTAATCTCTGCTGAGCATGAGTGAAATCTTTAAGAGGTAGGAAGAGCTTGTCCCACATTCTGACCACTGGGCAGCACCAGTCATGGCTCACAGCTGCAGGAGAGACAAAGTTTCTTCTGCCTGCATGGAACGTGGGGAGGTTCCCACTCCCTGCCCAGCACATGGGAAGGGAATCCAGAGGAACTGAGGTGCAGCTCTAAAGGCTACCACATGTGTGGTAATCTCCATTGCTAAACTCCAAAGCAAAGAGCTGCTCAGCAAAAGTGATTAGGTGAGAGAATCTTAAACCTTCCAGGTTCTAGATACCAAGATGGAAGAGGTTGGGGAAAATCAGGAGTCCCAATGTAAAATAGTCAATCTGCTTCAAAAAGGAGTTCCCTCTGGGATTACTGGGATTGAGGTGACCCTGAGAGCAGTGCAAGGTGTAGAGAGAAAGGCTCCTCACCCTGTTACAGTCCTCCAGAAAGCTGGGGATATCACTGTCTGTCGGCTGAAAGCTGATGAGATCCGAGTGCCCTTCCTCTTCCATCAGCAGAAGCCCTTCCACATCATCTCGAGAAACTGGAGCAGAGAGAGAAGCAGCATAAACAGTAAGCACAAACCTGCCTCTGCCACCTCTGTGCCACCCACATGGTGTTTTCACGTGGCGCTGCAGGAGCCAGGAAACGTGCGGTCTGATTTTCTAGGTTAGCAACACTTAGATCCCACTCAGTCATCTAAAATGCAGTATTTTTAGATGACTAATCTGTTCAGAGGTAGATATGGGAGCCTAGTCTCTGCTCTTTTGAGACATGACAGTTTATCTGTTCTGCTGTCCTTCTAGGGGAAGAGAGTAAAGAAGTAAGAAATAAGAGTAATGCATAGGTAAGGGACCCTTGGTGACTTGACCAGGGTCCCGGCAAGAACTAAAAGCACTACTGAGCAGTGTAAATTCATGGCAGCTGGTGCACAGAAGGATGTCTGTCTCCAACAACTGTGGCATTGGCTGGGTAGAAAGGCTATAAATGTAAACTGCTCTCACTCACACGCACACACACACCTCAGGCTCATCCAGTTCTGTGCTCTAAGCTCTGAAGGATCTGCTGTGGACACAGGAACCTAGGAATGGGTTTAAAGGAATCATCCAGGAAACAGGTGGCATTCAAAGTGACCTTCAAAGCGGCCTAGGTGCAGTTGTCTCACCCTGATGTAGGTCATCGTGCAGGGAGCCAGCGTGGCTGGGGCTAGAGGGAGGGATCTCCGAGCCAGGCACATCACCATTAGGTGTTAAAGATATGTGGCAATTCCAACCAGTCTCCAGACCCATCTTCTCAGCAAACACCTGTGGGGGAGCAGACAAAGGGGCTTAGTGTGGCTGCCCAGGCCAGAGTACCACAGACTGATGCCATATTGGAGCGCAGGTACCTTCTGGACTCATTAGTGAGCTGAATCAGATTAACCTTAGGTTGCACCAGAGCTAAACTCTCCAGTCAGACAAGCAGAGGACATGCAAGTTCAGGGGGTCCAGCCAAGACAGCTTACCTTGCTTTTGAGCTCATCTTCCAGGGAGAAGTAGACAAAGCGAATGCAGGCATTGACCAATCCATCAATGAGGCGAACAATGTCAAGACGGGCCTGATACTGAGATGAGACCATTCCCATGAAGATCTGTCCACTCAGAGCCTGGATACAGTCTTCCTTCTCCATCACTTCCCCAATCCCTTCTTCAGGCATGCAAACAACACGTTGAGACACGAGGGGCCACATGTGGATCAGACAAAGTACAAAGGTAGGTAGGACACAGCACCCAGACACAGAAACATGCAGATACAGAAGGAAAACACACACAGAAGGAAAGATGAAGAGAGATCCGTTTGTCCCAGCATACCCAGTCACAGAAGTGGTTTCAGGACATCACCACAGATATGACCAAGAATACAAGTGTGAAACAGCAAGTGTGGGAAGGAAAAAAAGACAAAACAAAAGACAGGGATCAGTCACAAGGAATTTGGGCAGAAAGGTAAAGGATGTATGCTGCATAATGGTCACATGTGCATTTTAAACACATCCTACTGTGCTTAAACAACATGGTGAGTCTAGCTGAGGCAGAGTGGCATCAGAGCACGAGGGGCTGATGCAAAGGAACCGGATTGTGTTCCCTCCAGTGACACTGCAGACACTCCCAAAGGGCCTGCAAAGGCTCTTTGACAGGATTCCTTCACCATCACCACATCAGCCTCTGGTGAGTGGGAGCTGGATGCAGCATGAGGAACAAAATAATACAACACTTCACACAGTTGCAAATCTTGCCACAGGTGGGACTGAGAAGTGTTCTGAAAACACTGTCACAGCTGCCCCCAGCTGCTGGGAACCCCACCAGTCACAGAATGGGACACCAAGGTAGGAAGAGATCAGGACTGATTTTCCAAAAGAGCCTCCTGGATTTATGCAATGGTATGTGCTAATTTCTCAGTTTCATTGCTGTTCTGGAGGAGATGTACAGTTCATCCAGTGGAAATCAGCTCCTCCAGCAGAGCAATGAAATCCACCAAGGGAGACTAGTTGCATACCAGCATACATTTCATTCCTTTGAAAAACCCAACACATGTGATTTCCATAAAATGAGACAAATAGCAAACCAAGTATAGAAATACCCAGAAGTCTGGACTCTCAGTAGCCTGCTTTAGAAACAGCCTTCCCATAAGGAGAAGCATTTCTCTGCAAGCTTCAATAACCTAACTAGAAATATACCTACCAGCTGCTACATCGTTACTTTCCCTGGAAATGCAACTACTTCAGAAACCCTTAGTTCTAAATTTCCATCTGCTACTCCGAATAGCAATGTTCTTACAGCTCTGGACTGATCAGAGCAAGCACCTGCCCCAGCAGCAAACCTAATTATGGACAGCACTGCAGACACATACCATCAGAGCTCCAGCTATTCCTCCGGCTGCTCTGCTTGATGGGAGTTGTCCCAGGGAGATCACAGCAGGTGAAGATAGCATTCTGCCCCGGGACCTGCACCAGCTCTATGCACTTGCCATTGAGCTGGGAGGACAAGGCACAGTGCATTGGCTTGTATGCAAAGGCAGAGCAGTATCCTGAGAGACAGGCTCGCTGGTAGAAATCTAACACCTTCTTCCTGAGTGGAACAGAGGAAAAAACCAGACAAATCTAGCAAAAATGTGCCACATTCCTGACAAAATACACTACAGTTCAATGGATTTGGATAAATGTCTTCCACAGGAGTGGTCAGAGAGCCTGACAAACCCTCTCCCTGCTGTTCCTGTGTTCTCCAGGCACCACAGGGCAACAAAAACACATATTCCAACAGGGGTAGTGGTGAATGTTTCTGTTTGCTTGTCAGACAGATTGATGAGTATGAACACAGTACTCTTTGAATACACTTATTAATATAGAATGTTCTATATGGCTGCCAGATGACTCCAAGGAAGTTCACTGCATGACAGCAGAACTTAATTCATCAGAGAGAATTTATCTGTAGGGAGAAAAACATCAGGGAGGGAACTGGCAACTCTGACTAAAGTATCTATGACAGAGATAGTTGCAGCAAGATTTTTCTCCTATCCCCTTTCAGAGTTTGGGTCCCATGAGCTGTATGTGAAGTCTACATTTGATCAATATTCAGTCAGTGGAATAATGTAAAGTTCCTTCTCTGTGTTGAAGTCACATAGGTAACAAATTAGACTATGCATCAGATTTTTCCATTGGCTTTTAAGATGATAAATATTCCCAAAAGGACCAGTGGGAGTTTTCTTACACCTGAGGATAAGCACACTTAGAAGAACAATGTGCTGCTAGTCAGTGAAGCTAAACATTACTGGTCTGCTCTGCTAGCAGGAACAGAAATTCAGCCTACAGATGAAAACGCAACAGACACTGTCAGATACTGTAGCAGGACTCACAGGGTGTGATGCATTGTGTGCACTGGTTCAGGCAGAACAGATCAATTTGCATTCCATGTAAAACAAGATATTTGTCTGGAAGAACACAAAAAAGTTCTCTGTGTTCATCTCTCAGCATGACCTGATTGTAACTCATGATTCTACTACATAGTACAGGGAAAATCCACTTGTAAGAGGCCAATATCTTAACAGATACAGCAAGAAGTGGTTTGCTCTTACAGCCCAACTCGCTGCTTGTGGCTATCTCATCTCTTGCATTGCTGCAACCAGAACAATTAGCTATAAGCAGAGACAGCTCATGTTCAAAACCTGCTTGAAGCTTCTCTTACAAAGCTTAACAAGCATCATAAAGGGAATTTTAACAAAGTGACCAGGTTCCCTCTGCAATTTCCCTGCAGCTCCTGAATGCACCAAAGGAGAAAGCTGCCCACCTGTCAGAGCCAGAGAGGGGGTAGATATCAGTACCATCCCAAAAGTCCGTGCAGGCCTCGAGGATGATGTCAGCTGTCCCATGGGAAAACATCTGCTCAGTGCCTGAGGTGCAGGAGAACAATGAGTCAGCATCACACACAGAGGCTCCCAGGAAAGGGATATCATACCAGCTGCTCCCTTATTTGTTAAAAGTGAGTGTTCCCACAAACTGCTTTGATGCACCCCAGATATCTCCTTTCCTCTGCTGAAAGTCTTCAGTCTCCATCAAGAAATTATCCAAGACTGATGCTGTGCCTGTAGCTTCGTGTAACTGTGGGTTCAAACAAGGCTGAGATAAAATATGTGCCACTTCTTCCTTTCCTATTCTCCCATTACACTGTGTAACAATCCTGCTCCAACAAAGGTGAATAATATCTTGCTCCTGTATCCAACAGAGCAGAAGAAGAGAGATCCTGTGTGCCTCTTCTCATGAAAGTACAAGCAGCAGTGATGAGCCTACAGGGATCAAAGTCTGCCTACCCTGGAAAGTGAATTCCTTTTTAGGCCAGACGTGGAACTAAAGGGTAAGAGCTATTCTTGAATCCATTTCATTCAAGCAGCAGAAGCTAATTTGGCAGTGTGACCTGTCAGATAGCAGCCTGTTTCACAAAGAGTCCTCAAAACGTGTTAAATCAGGATGGCTCAAAAGTTCACCATAAGAAACTCTAACAAAGTAACTCGTGTTGTGATTAAGGAAGAACTGAAAACCAATGGACACCACAGCTTGTCCTGGTTTATTTCTTCCCCTATTTTCCTCTTTATTAAATACTTGAAACCTCTGATTCCCTCCTGTAGACAGAGGTGTTAGAAAGCTTTTCTCAAAGGTGTGTGATGCAGATCCCAGGCACAGGACACAAGTTAAAGGATGCAGAGCTGCCTCCCCCTCCACACTTCCTGCTCCCTCTCATTTCCATCCACACATCAGCATTGCACACACGTACACTTCTCTGTCTACATTCCCTCCTCCAGCTGCTCTGTGACTTTGCCCCCAACAGCTTCAAAGCTGAGCTAATGAAAAAAACTCACAGCCAAGAAAAATGAGCCCAAAGGATTCTTGCAAGAATTGTTGCTGAGTGCTAATGCTCACACTAACTGGGGAAATCAAGGGCCAAGAATATCCACTTGCACAGACCAGCCAGGGACCTTCAGGAACACCAGAGGATTTTCCAAAACATCGCAGCTCTCTGCTTTCTGCTATAAATAGTCATCACACGCCAAGTTTATCAGCATAACAAACCTCCAAGACGAATAGGAGCTGTGTGTGAAAGAAGGAGCCTGTCTGAGGGACACAAAGGAGCTCTTGTGCAGAGCTCTGGTTAATTTTATTGTATGAACACCTAATCCTTCCCACCTTGCTCCTATGGTCAGATAGTCCTTGCTAGGCAAGAGGGAACAAGAGATGCTTATTGATCCATGCAAAAACCTATGTCCTGGACACAGAGATGACCACACACACAGACATACCTACACTCCTGTCTGACAGCAATTACAATCCATTTCCCATTCAGTCCCACCAGCATCCCACAGCACAGTCCTGCTAAGGGGTAAGTGGCAGTGACAGCACATACTATAAACTAGGAGTTCATTCAGCTGTCACTGCCAGCAAAGTGAGCTCAGCCTCTTCCCTTCCCAAATCATGAACTCGCAGGCCAGGATTTCTCTGGCAAAAGGGAACAAACCAATGAATAGGACAGAGTATGCCCAGCCATTCATGGCTGCTGGGACTCGTTAGGGAGAACCAAGCCACTCCAGCTGAGCCAGTGAGCCAGAGCAAAAGGAATTGAGTGCAGCTCCAGCAAAGGAAGGCAGAGATAGTATCAACCCATTCCACTCTGCTGAAGATGTCGGTGAGCCCCTCATTTCCATGTGGTTATTATGGATTTGGGATGAGCACTGCCAGATGGTGAGACACACATTTCAATGGACTAGCAAGGGAACATACAGATAAGCTGCCTCCTATTTCTGCTACAGCTGTGGAATTCATTATGTACCTCCCTTGGAGTGCAGCATGCCACGGGAGTGGGTGGATTCAAAGATTTATTCACAAATAAGGTATCCAGAGAGGTTAGTTATGAGCATCTAATCTGACTTCTGCACAAACAGAGCTGTTTGACTTCACCCAGTGTTGTCTGCATAATCCAGTACTTCTGGTTCTGAAATGCTAACATTTCAGAAAGTTTCCAGGGACAAGACTATTGTGAGAGGTGCTCCAGTGGTTACCTAACCCCAACTGGCAAAACTCCTCTTAGAATTTCCTCTAGACAGCATAATCCAGGTCACACACGTATTCGTCTGAGCTGCAACCCCCAAACTAAACCGTTTAAAAATGAGGATAAGGAGTTGAAATGAGGCAACATTCAAGGTTTTTTGCCTACACTAAGAATCTCAGCATCAAAATAATTCTTGCTCACAAAGGATAGCATCAATCAGAACCAATGAAAAAGATTCTCCCCAGATAAAGATACAAACTTAAGAAGAATTGAGCGAGAGAAGACAGTAACCCTGGTGAAACTCTGGCCAGCATAACAATCACATTTCAGACTCAATATTGAACATATGTCAACTCCAGAGAGCCAAGTTCAGTCAATTTAAGGAATTACAAAGAGCCTAAGAGCTCTGACAGGCAAGCTGTTAAGTCTTGCTGAGGTGCTTTAAACCCTCGTGGTGCCCAGCTGTACATCCTCTCCACCCCAGCCCATTCCTCCAGAACAGGAGGGAGAAGTCAGCATGGCTTCAGGTGCTGTATTCATGGTCACTGTGAGTCTGAGCAGGATTTCTGTGATTTCTTGTTAGTATGCAAGAAAGGAGTATGCAATGTAATACACCAAACAACTCACAAAGATAATGAGATTTGGGTTACCAGAAGGATGAGCAACACTAGCTAAAACCCTGAGTAATACTGAACCCTGTGCAGTACCAGTTTCACTACCATCATGAAGTCTATTCAAAACCCAATAAACCTCCCCCTTGCTCTGCACTGCCATTTGGTCCCAGAAAACAGATCTACTACGTGCTATCTAAGATAATTTTTAGAAGTTATTTATGATTCTGGAGTCAATCAAAGCTGGGAAGAATTCCCCCCTCAGTCTGCCACAGCTGATTACTCAGGTTTGTTGAGTGTATCTATACTGGCCATGGGCAGGGCAAGGCTGTCACCCCACAGAGCTCCAGATTCCTCCAGCCTGGCATTTTCCAGGCTCTCTGCAGAAAAGATCCTCCCACACCAAGTGGATGCCCAGAGAAAGATGCAGCCTTACTGGTAGTGGTGTCCTTCACAAACAGGTTAATCATGTGGCTCAGGGGTGGTCTCCTCTTGGTGATGGATGAAAGCTTCCCCAGGATTGTCTCCTTAACCATCTCATCACTTGGCAAACGGTACAAGGCCAAATAGTTCTCCTGCTTGAAAAGATCTTTAGCACCTGGTGTGAAACCTGAAACAGGAACATAAGGAGGAGAAAAATTAGGCACTAACCAAAGTGAAAGAAAGGTTCCCCTCTCCTCCTTTTGTGCCACCCACTTTGCCTGTGCTCATTCTGATACCTCCTAGCTCACTGTGCATCTGCACAAAGATGGCTCAAGCCCTGGGATGAAAAACTTTTAGAGGGACTAGATGTTATTAGCAATTACAGTGTTCATGCTTCTGGTTCACTGAAGAGAGGAACTGTGACGTGGGACAGGCACAGAGGTGAGTTCAAGAGAATGTAGATTTTAATCCTAGTGTTACCTCTAACCTCTTATCTCCCCTATGCCTCAGTCTTCCCACCTATAAAACAAGCTAAGATACCTCACATCATTTATCCCCAAACTCCCTGTGAAGCCTCACTGTAAGGACAGCTATCTGTCCATTAGCAGCTATTCTCTGCCTCCTGATGAGACTGGCAGACTCGAGCCAGAAGAATACCAGGCCTGGCCAGGGCTGGCTGGCAATATCCTTGATGACATTTGTTCCTTTGCTAGTGTCGACACTGTCAGAACTTGCCAAAAGCAATCTCTTTAATAGACTCTTCTGGCAACTGAACAACAAGAGAGTCAGCTCTGTAATTCCACCTTCTCAGCACCCAGCGCCGGGGAAATATTTCTTCGTGTGCTCTCTAAGGATTAAGTGTCTATTGACAGCTCTGATTTCCCTGTGTCCACTCATCCAATTTCTCCTTACCTATTAGCCTGGCAAGCTCACAGAGGCCCCAGGGCACATGGACAGGCAGCACAGCGTTGTGAGTTTCCTGGAGGGCGATGTTGCAGAGGTGGTCGGAGAAGCGGCACAGCCGCTCGGTCACGCTGGCGTTGCAGAGATTCAGCAGCACATTCAGGCCCAGAGGCTTCAGGGAATTCAAGTGCATATGCCAGTTGGAGTCATCAAACTGGATGCAGGAGGGGTTCTGCTGGTCTTGGGACAGGCTAAGCATCTCCAGGTGGTAGTCACACACAAAGTCTTCAGCCTCACAAGCCAACCCTTCACTGTCACCAACAACCTGGTCCAGCAGACAGGGAAATTTTAGTTGGTTACAGTGAATGCAGCTTGAGCCTAGAATCCTGCAGGGAATTCCCAGATACGTTCCCTTATGGGTTAAGTTCCCTCTATGGGTTTGAGTCTGTCTTACAGCTCCACAAGAGCTTACAGGTGTGCCCCTCTAGTATGTCTTACCTGAGTATGCTCCTCCTCTCCACCCTCTGTGTCCTTGCTAAAGCTCACGTTGGACCCAGAGGGATGTTTGCTCCTGCTGTTTGGCTTTCGGTGGGCAGTGCCATCAGGAGCCTTTGGAGGGTCACTAGACCAGTTGTTCCTCTCTTGTTCATTGGTCACGTGGACTGTGTCTGCCAAGGGGCCAGAGAGCAAAGCATCTCTTTCATGGGGCTGCAAGAGACCAACAAAAAGATTCAGTGGTTGAACACAAGCCACTGCTGATTTACCTGCTGCCCTAGGACTCTTGTAGAAGAGGATCTCATCCTCACTGCTGCTTTATCTGCCAAAGAATTATGGCACAGGACTTCTCTACAAGCAAAGAACCTTCTCTGTGGTATCACCCTGTGTCACTCAAACTGTGATTACAGCCAATTCACCCCATAATGGGATATGTATCCCTCACCTCATCTTCCATCTCAGGGTGGCAGAAGGACCGTGTAGAGAGCTCATCAGTCAGATCTTCGTGGCTATCATGAGGTGGTTCCACCTTCCCACTGAAGAACAGAACAGTCTCTGGGCTGGGGTTTGGCCAGGAAAGAATCCCCTGCTTGTCTACACAGCAGAGCACCTAGAACATCCCACAATACCCCCAAGAAAGCAAAATCTCAGTGAAACATGTCTCAGTGTTCATGCATAGTTGTAAACATCACGAGTTTAATAAACATATGGGAGGGCAGACAAGTTTCTCCTTCCCCAAAATATTGTCTTAAGAAACTGCACCATCTAACAACACGCCAAGAAATCCCAAGAATTCCTTGCTCTAATAGGATGGTTGGGTTGTTTAACACCAAATTTATCTCAGGGTATCACAAAACTAGGCATGAAGACCAAGGGAAAGGAAGCAACTACTCAACCTGTTTCACCAGCTAGTACCTTATCAGGACCCAAACCAGCTGGGTCTTGAACAGGAGTCAAGAGAGTAATGAGACCAGAACCAGAGCTGGAAAATACAGACATCCTGTTAGATGTCACAGAGTATCTCTGACTATTGTTGTAGCCTGTAAATGTGCTGCTTGGACATGATGAGACAGTTATAAACTCTTCTACAAAGACAGGAGCCTGAAGGGTTTCTAATTCCAGCAGTGAACTGACTGCTAACAGTCTATGCTCAGGGAAGGACAACGTGAACGGTGCAAACGAAGCATCCACACAGGGCTCCTCTTTCTGACAACCCAGCAATACTCACAGTGACAGATCCCAGGCTGTGGAGCAAGCTGGAAGTGAAGCTCAGAGTTGGAGCTTTGCCTTTTAAAACACAGAGGAAGTGACTCCAGATACAGCGTATCATTTCCTGACGAGGGAAGCAGAGGACATCAGCCAATTAAAGACTCATTCAGTGAAAGATAAAGGGAGAGAATTAAAAAAAAAAAGAGTATGACATTACCTGCTTTCAGTTTCAACACAGTGATACAGTGTAAGATAAACATCAGCCTCTGTGGGAACCCGTTACCTGATACAGTGCTGATGCTCTCAAGGGAAAAGCACTTCTTCCCCCTTCCCCAGAATGCTCACACAGCCTGATTGTTGACTTGAGAATTCACTGAAACTACCTCTCTTTATCCAAAACCACAGAAAGGAATTCTGAAGTGATTTCATTTCGAGTGAATCAGTTCTTATCTCTTAGTACTTTTGTCCTAAAGTAACTCATCCCCTTGGATTACAGAGTTTGAGGCCTCAAGCTTACCATGCTGCAAATCAGGTAAGTGGAGTCCCTGTGGTGAGGTTACTGCCCAAGATTACTTACTGAGGCACTGACAGTGCTGGAAATAAAGCCAAAGTGCCCTGAGGACTTCATCATTCCAAAGGAATTGCAATCAACATGGTAACAAAAGGAAAGAAGGGGATAATTTGCAAAATTAAAATGTCCAGTTGGCACTCTTCATCTTCCACATGAACTTGCTTCAGAGAGAGTCTGGATGGCAGCAATCAATCCAAGCACCAGAGCTGTATGGTTTCCTCTGTGCACTCCTAGAGCCAGCAAACCCAGGTTTGCATTACAGTGTTATTTTCCTGCTTTTTAGCTGTTCTGCAATGCTGTCACTGCAGAGCACTTCCCCCAAGGCTCCTTCAGATCAAGTTCCTTAGATCCTAAGGGTTAGTATAGCAGTAAGTTTAAATGCAAAACAATCATAAGCTATCACCAGGAAGAAAAAAAAAAGAAGCTCTTGTTTAGCTCTTGTTTAAACCAGTTTCTCCTAAGCAAAAGTGTTACACAGAAGAAAAGAAGCAGAGCTGTTCAACGAGGTATGTCAGCTCAAATCACTCCTATTTAACACCTGAAAAACACCTCAGCTGAATGATGAACTGGCATAGAGAGACAATAAAATGTTCACATGTGTGTGCATTCCTCTGAGTAGCTGGGAGCAAGGAATTGACTCTGTGAATACCTAGGGATTTTTCATCACTCCTGCAGTCCATCTGCCTCCTTATGGAAAGGGGAATCTTAATGCCAGATTAGACAGAGAAGTGTCTTTCCTCTACCCACCTGTTTAATCTGGATGATGCAATTTAGTGGCCAGAGCAGTTTCTTCCCCAGAAAAGGACTCTGAACATTTACTTGCCCCAGCTTTGGAAGCACTAGTAATTGCTTTAAGCTTGTTAAGGAGTCTATGAAATAGAATCAGCCTTTAAAAGCCTGAACACCCCATGGTCCCCTCTGCATGTTTGGCCTTGCTGACCACCATCCCATCTCGTTTTAGTTCTGCTTTGGAAATGAAGGTTTTTCTGGTACAAGCAAAATACTTCCCTTCTTTCTGACACACACCATAAGGAGTTTATTTCACTTCTGGAACAGGAGGTACTGTCTTCAGGAGAGAAAATGTTGATTTCACACCATTTGCAATATGCAGGAAAGCACAACTGGACTCAGTCACCTCAATCCTGGTCAGCAGAGCAGCACTGACATGGGAAGGTGCAGGGGAAAGACATGCAACCTGCATGCACAGCAAATCACAGCAACAAATGAGTGACAATGGACAACAGACACAAGTAAAAAGGGGTCTAGGAACAAGCAGGAGATCAGAGAGGAAGGGAAAGGATATCATGAAGTTCTGCAGTGGAGATGGAAGAAAACAATTGATAATAATAGTACCTGAGAAGATACCATCTCTGTGTAGCTGCTGAGAGTGTCCTCTGAAAACTTAGCAAGCTGCAGCAAGAGAAGAGACCAGTTACTATAATTGTGCTCAGAAATGTGTCATGAGGAACATCCTTCCCTCAGGACTGTGCCTTCAGAGAGGAGAAAGCAGGAGTCCTGCTCTGTGGGAATCACTGTACCACGGCAGGCCAATAACTCATCAAAGCAATTAAGTCTTTAATGGACTCTGTCTTTATCTACTTGTGAAGCACAGGCAGAGTGCTTGGTGCTGTACATCACAGAAGAACACACAGTCATTACCTAAATGTCTGCAGAGAAAATAATAGCAATTAGGCCCAGAGGAGGCTCTTTCTGGATGGTTATTTTTAGACAGAAAGAGCCAGGATTGACTGATCTGATTTAAGCCATATGGGTCGGTTACAGGAAGGGAGCTGGAAGAGTGGCTGTAAAAGCAGGTGCCTGGAACATAATGGACATAAAGGAATGAGGTGACATGAATGGGATGTGGAGAGGAAATGGAAAGAAATCACTACAACAGAACTCTTGGAATTACACTGAGAAATTTTCTGACTCTGTATCTGTGCATCCAGCACAAAGGAGGTGTCACTTTGGAATAGTTTAGGTCTATTCATAAGTGAATATGGCAATGACATTTGTATGCAAATAAAAACACAGCCCAAATCATAATAATGCATTTATCTGGCACCTTAAAAAGGATCAGTTTAACAAAGCTGCAAAAAGCCAAGAGAAATTAGTCAGAACTGATTTAAACTGAGAACTATGAAGGATAAATAGAAACTGTTTGAGAATATTTTGTTAAAACTTTCAAAAGCAACAATCCCATAGTAAAAATAAGAGTCCAGTGGGAGTGAAAATAGCAGTAAAAATTAACATAAAGAAAATATACCAGTAGGTAATTAAAATCAGACCACTGCTTGTTAAAGACAGTGAAACCGCAGATGATACTGCAGGCAAGGCAAACGTGTTAAATAAACGCTGCTCCTTGGTCAGTGATCTAATCACACCATAGGACAACTATGAAACATTTTCCATGCTGACTCTGGCTACTGAAAGGAAACATGTTTAAATTAGCAGGTCTGGACAATGACTGTTACTGCTGATTTTGCACAAGGCTTGAAGTATGGATTAAGTCCCAGTTCAATGGAAGTGGTGCCAATGCCCAAAAAGGGAAGGAGAAGCATCCAAGTTAGCACAGGACCCCAGACAGACCTTGATTTCAGACAGAATAACAGAGCAGCTAATATGAGACCAAATTAACAGAAGTGGAATAATACAATCGGTGCCAAATACCACAAGTATATAAGCCACAAATCTCATCAAACTACTGTGATATCTTTTCTGACAAAATAATTCATTTGAGGAAGTGTCTCTGCCCAGAACAGGGGGTTGGGACTAGATAATCTGTAAAGTCCATTCCAACCCCTAAATTCTATGATTCTATGTCTGATAACAGAAATGCTTTTATCACAAACCACTTGGTACTTTGGCTTGACTCAAAATACTTCACTGGTTTTCCAACAAATATACCAGAGAAGCAGAGCCCAGGTTAGATATATTACAAACAGACTCTCTCTAAATGGAAGAGAAACAGAAATTATGTGCAATAGGATGTGTTACTAGCTCAGGAAAGGACAAATCTGGGTATTTTGTTAATAGCCTGATAGAAAACTAAGAAAAACCAACCCATTAGTGGTAGAGATTGTAAACCATACAAAGTTTGGGGCAGGGAGCAACGTAAAGGGAACAGACCACTGTTACAGAACAATATGGACTGCTTGGTCTATAAGCAAAAATATGTATCCAAACAGGCACAAAACTGCATGTTTAGGTGGAAAAAATGAAGGTTGGACTTACAGGATGAGGACTCTGAGAAAGCAGTACCTGGAGATTATCAGCTGAACAAAGCTTGGCCATTTAAAGCAGTGGCTAAAGATTTAATATGATCCTTTGCTGTACAAACAAGGGAACTTAAGGTAGAAACTTCAAATTATTCTGAAATTTAGCACAAGCACAACTGTTACTGGAACATTTAGTGGGTTTTGGAGAGTCATAATTCTACAGGGATCGTGAAACACTGGAGAAAGCTAAAAGGAAAGCTAAGAGAAAGACTAGAGGTTTGGAAAATATGCTTATAGTGCCTCAAGATGCTCAAACTGTTTACTTAACCAAAGAGATGGTAAAAGGCAATGTAAGTAGTTACAACAGACCAGAATTTTGATTGACATGCTCTTAAATCTAGGAGACAAAAGGTGTAAATATTCCAAGGGCTGGAAATCAGATGCAGTAAAAATTCCCACTAACACAGAATGTCCATTTTTAGCAGTGAAGCTCAATAATTACTGAAACAACCTATCAAAGGCAGTACAAACCTTTTCAAACCAACAGTAAATTCTTTTCCACAGGGAATGTTGCTGTAGTTCAACTGCAGTAATGCAACCTGAGACAGGGGCTTGTTTGGGGGGCACTGGTTTGTGTCCTGCAGCCAGTCACATGGGTCAGCTATAGCCTTGGAAAACTGGGAATCAAACAGCTTGAATGTGACAGGAAGGGGCAGAACGTGGAGAAGTGTCACACAGACCAAGTGATTGGGGAGGAAAAGGGTCTCACCTGCTACATTTTGAACAGAGAGAAGGAAGGAGTGAAATAGAGAGGCCAAGACTGTCCTAGTCAGGGGGTGAATGACCAAGACAAGAAGTGCTCTGCAGCAGCAAGGATGGAGGATCATGTTTGACATGTCACAGATAGAACTGGCTGGACAGAGAGAGTTGCCTGGACAAGAAAAAGGAGAAGACAAGAAAGAATGCAAGGAAGGTGCAAGTATGAGTGACAGGCAAATGGGTGTGTTGGGAGCGATGAAGGAAGGAAGCCAAGGAGCTCTGGCTCTTCCCAGCCAAATAGCAAGGTGTGAAGGGAAGAAAGAGGAACAAAGATAGAAACGAAGTGATGATGAGAATGGGTGGGAAAGGCAAAGTGGAAAAAACACTGAAAGAGATGGTGAAGGTGGAAATGCCACTGAGGGATGTAACGTGTGTCCTCCCTCCCAGGACACAGGAAGCTCAGTCATGTACAACTATGGCAAAAGAACAGAAAACACAGACCCAGGGCCACAGAGGCCAAGGAAGGGCAAGAAGGAGAGAGAAGTGATGATGAGAATGGGTGGGAAAGGCAAAGTGGAAAAAACACTGAAAGAGATGGTGAAGGTGGAAATGCCACTGAGGGATGTAACGTGTGTCCTCCCTCCCAGGACACAGGAAGCTCAGTCATGTACAACTATGGCAAAAGAACAGAAAACACAGACCCAGGGCCACAGAGGCCAAGGAAGGGCAAGAAGGAGAGAGAAACTCTGTCCAAGTACAGGCATAACAGAAGCCACCACAGAAGACAAACACGGCACAGTGCACCTCACCAACACTGCCACCAGGACAGAACAAGAGATGCCCATGAGCACATCCAATTCAGGATCACACCCTGCCAGACCACCAAACTCCACTCCCCACGCCAGCACAACCACCAGGAACTCCTCTTACTCCCTGACCAATGCAGAGGCCATGCCTGCAAGCGAAGCCCCAGAGTCTCAGGAAAGGGCTGTTCAGTCCACACGTTAGAATGGGATTACAGAGGATCTCATGTATTCCATTCTTTCTCAGTGGCTAAACATCCCCTAGTTCCAGCCACCACGTGGAATTTTATCTCCAAGTTGACCTCTTTGACAGATTGTATCTAGCTGATAGAAAGCACATGCCTTGAAGAGATTTATGGACTCACTGAAGCTTCCTATCACCTTGGGATATCTGTAGGCAGGTTGAAAAACATTGAAGCATCTGTTCAAGAAGTCTCACTGTGCCCCAGGGAGAGGACACAGCTGGGACAACCAAAGATCCAATAAGCTTTTACAATGATGTGGACACATCTGCTGAATTCACTGTGCTCACTTCACTTTTCATCTCCTGCCTTTTTGGTTCGCTATGGAGAGATACCTACCAGCGAGGTGGGTGAAGCCTTGCTCATCTGGGCCAAGACTCTGGCTTCTCCAAAGGCTGTAGCAAGAATCCACAGGATAGGAAAGAGCAATGGAAGGATGGGCAAGACACCATTCACCTGAAAAAAAAAAACCCAACCTGTAATCACCAACAAGAACAGAGACAACAGCAAGTCAGACCTCTCACATGACATCTTTTCCATCCCAGGGAGAGGATGGGTAAAAGGCCAGGGCAGGAAGGAAGGAGACTGTCAGCAGTACCACATGGGGAGAAGTACACCTTTGTATGAAGGTTTGTGATGAAGGAGGCCATGAATAAATCACACCAACTTGCAGCTGTTTTTCCTGCTAAATTTGGCACAAACTCTAACAGCTTTAAAGGCAAAGGATACCATACATACACACACATATATATGCACACATATATAGCAAGTGAAAGGGAGTAAAAAACATAAAGGGCATTCTAGGAGGAATGGCCAGGGAAGAGCTGTTGTCCTGCTCCTGGATCCAGCATGAACAAGATGCAGGTCTCTGTGGGAGGGAATCAGTCTTGGTGGTGCTCTGGGGAGAAGCTCAAAGCTCTCCTTTACCTGTAGCTGAAGAAGAGTGTACTGCCAAGAAGCAATTCCAGGAGCTTTGAAAATGAAGCGCACAGCATTGGTGATCAGGAATCCAGCCTGCAAGTCAGAGATGACACTGTCAGCTAACTACTGGTACTTGTATGGAAGGAGTTTCCACTGCCTTGTAACATTCTCAGCTCTGGGAAAGTCTGGAAGAAATATCTGATCTGCTGCTGCAGTTCCTCCTCATGGTTACATGGCTCAGCATCTTTGTTCCTCTGAACTGCCCAAGGTACACACAGAGTCAGCTGCATGAATTAGGGCCTGACCACAATTTCCTGTTGACTGCTGCAAAATTCATCACCTTTCTTGACAAAACATGGCTATTTCCACAGACAAAGGCTTGAAATGAGACCTACCAGCACAATAGGGACAGCATATTTCAGCATCACTGACTGTACAGTGAACCTCTCGTTATCCAGAGCTGTCACAGGACGTGACAAAGCCATTTCCAGACACCACCTAAAAAAAATGGAAACCAGCTTGAGATTTCAGCAACCAAGACTTTAACCCTGCACTTTCCTTGGACATAAACTTCCTAGTAGACCTGATTAGAACACTGTGCTCACCCTATGCTAAGAGGGATGACTGTCAAAAGAGAAGGTAAGTTCTACAATAACAGCATGGAACTTGCCACAGTAAATTTGCAGTGCTGTTGAGAAAACTCCTCAGGTCTCCTCATCTGCTTAACAGGAACGCAGCAACAAGGACCAGAGACAAGCTGTGCAGGCAAACTGCACTGCATTAACCCACCTGACATTATCAATTATTGGGGTCTTCAGGACACGGAAGAGACGATAGAGCTGAGGGTTCTGAGGTCCCTTCTTCACTTCTCCCCTTGGGGAGGGTGGAGGTGAGAAAGGTGGAAATAGATCTCCTGGCTCCAGAACTATGTGCTCATCATCCTAGAAAGAAGGTCAGAGAGGTCAAAGGCTTTTATTCAAGCACATCTGGTCATCTCATGAAAACTGGCATTGAAGTGAAAGTCACAATAAATCCCACAAACGGTAAATTTCAAGCTTTAAACTTTCCCCAACCTTTTTCAAGCAGCAAAATCTTTGTAGAGATCTTGTAATCGATTTGTTAAATTAATTCTACCCCAGGTACTTTGTATTACCTTCTTTTATCATAAACCAGTAGTAAGGAGAAGGTCAAAGAAGACAAACTTTATTTCTGCACATAAAAAGCAGGATAAAATAGGGTGTTTGTATGTCATATTATCCTACTGGATAGATTCACTCCACTTATATTTAGCAGCACATTACAATTTCCCCTTGACCTGGGAGAGATGGAAATGTGGTGCTTTGGTATCACATTAGTGTCTCTTGTCCACTGGGTTTGGGAGTTCACAGAGAAGATGCAGTCTAGCTAATGAAGCACTGTCCTTGACTGAACTGGAATTTCAAGCTATTTTCAAGGTCAGAAGAAATCAAACACTCCAATAATCTGTACACTGGGAATTAGAGTATTAGCAAGAAAATCCTGGGAAATATATTGTTACAGGCCAGAGAAATAAGACAAGCAAGTTACCTTAATCCCTCTCAGAGAAGCAAATGACTCCTGGCCTGGCCTCAAAGCAACCACATCTCCTTCTACTAACAGGCTCACAGGCAAGTTGACAAGATGCCCATCCCTGTAGGCCCAGTGGAGGGACCAGGACGGGGCATAAGGCATGTGAAGGTCAGGGTACATGGAGTCTGGCCATTTCACCTCTTTGCCAAGTGTATCTGAAAGCACAGAGGGTGAGAGAATTAAGTGGTAACAATTCTGGACTTACATTTTGATTTACATCCTGTAGTGGCTATAGGTCCCCAGAGCTGAGCTCAGCCCATTCCCATGATGTTTCATAATCTCTTTCTCCTTGACAGCTTTTCCCCTCTCTCTCCACACAGTGCTAACAACTAAACAGTCATTTTAGAACCTTAAATACACACTTGCATGACAGAAAAGCTAAAGGCTGTCCTTAAAACTGCCCCCTCAGGTTCCTAAGCCCCCGTGGAGATGGTGCTCACGCACAGCAATTTATTTCCTTCTGCTCTGTGTTGTGGTACAACCCCACAGATCCTTCCTTCATCATCTGCTGCAAGGCAGATATTTTTGTAAGTATCTGAGGATTCAAACTACTCCAAAGCACAGCCATAACAGACGCCCACCTGGTAGCACACAGCCTGGAAGCACATGGCCACATGACAGCTCAAAATAACTGTTTCACAGGACAGGCGTGAGTAGAACACAGCACTCACAGCCTGTTTCTGTGGAACACAGGGGAAGGTCAGCAGGCTTAACTAGTAATGTATGTGATCAGGTCTGGAGAAAAATGGAATGAGAGGAAAACACAAATGCAAATGAGGCAGATGAACGAGACCTCACCATTTATCTTATCAATGATTGTCTGAAGTCTCCTCTCCACCTCTCTGTGCTTCAGCCTCTCTTGACGCCCGATCATGAGGAGATCCAAGAGGAGCAGGAGGGAGAGTGCCAGAGCATTAACTATCTCAGCACCTTGGCTTCACACAGCAAAACAGAAGAAAGTAGATGAGGTTTGAGTAAATGAGCAGAACACACTGCCAGACACCCCCAGAGATAAACACACAACTGCTCTTTGTTTATTCCTACACCTCACACACTTATGGCTAAAAAAGAAACACAGAGGAGCTATAGTCATACTTCTTTAGAATAATGCCACCAGAGAGCTCTGAAAGGACCCATCTCAACTGAAAAATACCCTTACAAATATGGTCAAGGCATGCTGTGGCACTTGGGACAGCACAGGAGCTTCTATGAGTCACGACCTTCTCCTGTTTCAAAATCCTTCTTAACTACAATAATGCCTTAGGATTCTTACAGATCTAGGAATGCTGCAGAAAAAAATCTCAGACTCTCCACAGGACACTCCCTGGGTCTATTAGAAGTAGTATTAAGTTGGCTGAAGTTTTGTGAAAGGGACTGAGAGGGACAGTATTACCAGTGTGAGCATGATGATGACTAGACAGAATGAGGGACAACACTGTTATGTCAACCACACAGTACCGAGATGATGCAAAACTACCACCTTGCTCCAGTTAAGCAGCAGAGGATGCTTTGCTTACCTCCCCTGTGGCTGACTCCCATAGCAGCACAGCAGCAACAGCACTGCCAGCAGCATCAGAGATGCACCAGGCCAGTGGAAGCAGGAGCAGCGGTTACCATGGTACAGAAAACTGCTCCTCCACACCTCCTGCAAAAGGAGAGCAGCAGGCAGTCAGCATTCATGGAACACAGAGCCAGACAAAGCAGAGTGAGAAAGGGTGAAGGCAGCAGCTGATCCTCCAGGGTGAACACAACTTTGCAAACCTCCTGAACAGGACACAGAGCATCCTGGACCAGCCGTGCCAATCCTACAGCACCAACTAATGCTCAGCTGGTGAGGCTGGGTGAACACTCTGCTTTACTCCTGCTTGGAAGAATGAAAAGGCTTCTGTGCCAGACTGTCCCATTGGCACTGACCAACCAAGGAGCACTTTGAACATGTAAGTACTGTACATAAACACTAAGACTTTGTATTCAACGCACACACCAGGAGAACATGGGGAGACTGTAGAGCTTCACAGCTCTTTATCTCCACCTGAGATGGACTCCCAGAGCACACTGCCCTCGGTGGCTCTTGATGTCCTTGGCTGCTTCCCAGGTGAAGCTAAAGCTCTGGCACCCAGGAGAGAAGTGTTGACAGAAACACATCCTTAAAGTCCATCCAAGGGCTTCAGCAGCTCCACACCTGGACACTGCAGCAGCAGTCTGGGAGGGAATGCAGCCAAATTCTGCTTAACCCTCAGCTTTACTGTGAGAAGGGAAGACCAAGTGCCCAACCATTTGCTGTTTGGTGCCTCACCTTCCATGAAGTCACTTTTTTCCGCTCCTTCTGATGCCCCTCCAGCAGTGCTGACAACTGGTCTCTCAGGATCGTGAGGGCTTTCTTTGTGGTAAGGCCCAAACCTGAGGTCATCTCATCCTGAGGTGGCAGAAAAACAAACAGTTTAGTACTTTCCTATTTGCTCTTTATGCTTTGTCCTAGTGGCTGACTGAGCACCCGACCATGAATGCCCTGCAGTCAGCATCACCAGCCTGATTCTCCATTTTCCTGAAATCATCTTCCCTCCCGTGAACTTTAGACTCCTGGCTGGAATGAGAGCACTTAGATAGTATCAGGTAAACAAACCGGTCCTGACTGTGCTGATAAATACTTTATCAAAGCACAATACCAAGTAATTTCTGTGAAACAAGATCTAATCAGCAGAGGCTGAGGACAATACAAAGGGAGTCGGTTCAGCTCCAAGGTTACACAGGCTTGAACTGGTATCAGCTTGTAGAGACAACAGAACACAGTTATGGCAGAATTTTAATGACACAGGATAGATTTTGCTAACAGTAAGAACAACTAAGAAGTAGAACAATTGTAAACAAGAGTGGTCCAATTCCCTTAACTGCTCGTTATGGATTTTTGTTTATGAATCTTGCCTCGGTGGCTATTTTGATGCAGAAGCTCCCAGATTTCAGTGCTAGGCCATGGATCAGCTCAGGAGCAGACCTGACTCCACCTTTTACAAGAGAAAACTGTAGAGTTATAAGGGCTGAACTGCATGGACATGCAAGGGTGACACTTGGACTCAAAGGGAGCACTCAGAGTCCACAGCAGCACCACTCCCTCACCAGTCACCAAAGAGGCAGCAGCCCCAGAGGACACCACCCAGGAGTTTGCCATCTGGAAAACACTGTCATACCATGCTGATAAGAAGGAAGTGGGGTAAACACTAGCATTCCAAAAAAAAACAAGCACTTTCTTTCAAATCAGAGACTGAGGTACTGTGGGCACCAGATCAGTGAATCAACAGGGAAAAGCAGGCAGGTGTCCATGAGAAAGCTACAGCATATATCAAGGAACTGGTCAATAAAAGTTCTCATGTTTTGATGCAAACACCTTGAGCATGTACAGTGCATAGGACACCCTGCCTAGAAATGTTCAGGTGTATCCCACTGTGTGCTTCAAATCAGAGACTGAGGTACTGTGGGCACCAGATCAGTGAATCAACAGGGAAAAGCAGGCAGGTGTCCATGAGAAAGCTACAGCATATATCAAGGAACTGGTCAATAAAAGTTCTCATGTTTTGATGCAAACACCTTGAGCATGTACAGTGCATAGGACACCCTGCCTAGAAATGTTCAGGTGTATCCCACTGTGTGCAGAGTATGGAGCAACTGAACACAACCAGGCAGGAAACTTCCCACTCAGGTCCCTACCAGTGTGTCACAGCCCAGCAAATACAGCTCAGAGAGAGCTGCAGCTCTTCCTTCTCCTGCAGTCACCAGCTCTTCCCAGCGCTGCCAAATCCCACTGTGGGCTCAAACTGCAGCAGTTCTGCTCCTTGGGAGATGCTTGCATGTTCCCAGCTCTGATCTTTCCTTCCTGTTCCTTAGCTCTGTGGCTTTCGTGATGAACATCTACTGGAGACTAATCTTGGACTTCAGATTCATTTGCATTGATGGTCCAATCCAAAACTGGAACACAGCCGAGGAACAGCAGCTAAATTCTCTTTAAACTACCATCTACCAGACACACCTATCAGGGACAACCTGAAACAGCAAATTCTGGCCAGGCAGAGTCCAGCAGTGCTGCTTTAGCTGCACTTTTAGAGAACTAAAAATAATCCTGCTGTAGTTTTCATTCTCTGTGTCAGTTTTAGGAAGAGAGGAAGCAGTTCTGTGCTGTTCTTGGAAGCAGCCCAGGTAACATCAGCACAGGACTAAACATAGGATTCTCTCAAAGACTCCCAGAGGAGAAGATGGCAGGCAGTGGAGCTGGCAACAGATGTGCTGCTGCACCACAGAGTGCTGCAAACAGGAGTGTCTGAGAGCAACGTGGCTCAAGGTTTCTCTCTTGGTTTCTCTCTTGGCTGCATGGGGCAGAGCAAAGCACCCACAAAAATACTCACCCTCACCAACACAGGGAAAGCAGACAGGTAAACAAAAGACAGAATGAAAGACAGCAATAATAAGAGGGATTTTAACTGAAAAGCAAAGTCTGCTTAGACACAAAGCTGGTTCCAATGGATACATGAGGAGCTACAGAAGAAAGGAGAGGAAACTGCACACCAACATCTAGTACAGTCACACAGTGCCTGGAAAGAGAAACTGCCACAGCACAGATGGCAGTGAGCACAAAAAAGGCAGCAAATCCAGAGGTAATCCAAAGGTTCCTGAAATAACACTTGCACACCTGCTCCAGACTTTACACAGGAGGTACTGGTTTGCTGTCGTATCAGTCAAGGTAAGGGCAGCCACAGGGGAAGGAAGGTGGATGCAGCAGGTGAGAAAGGACAGGTGCAGAGTGTGGCAGGGCTGGGGAAGAGGAAGGGCAGGGAATGTTAAACACCCATCCTGGCACTTCAAACATGGAGTATTTGACACAGCAGGCAAGGCCAGACTGGTGAACAGTGAGGGTTCCCTGCAGGTGACTCAGATAACCAACTACTGGGGAGCATCGAGGGAAAGGGCCTGATGAAAGGGTCAGGGGAGAGGAACCACCCTGAGCTCCTGGCAAGGGGCAGCTCTAGGTTTTCACCACAAGAGCTGCCCTGCTAAGTCATCAGCTGCTAATGAGGCATTTTTCAAATGCCTCAAAGTAAACCTTTGTCTAGGGCAAACCCAGCAGCTCTTAAGCTGTCCCACAGGGATCCTTCCAGCCTTTCATCAGCTGTAAGTGCTCCTTCTGCCACAAAACAGGAGGTGAGCACCCCAGGGTGAAGAAACCATTCACAGGAGGTGTCAGCTCATTAATAAAAAACCTCAACATTCTCATCTTTGCTTTGGAAAGTTCCATTCAAAGAGAAATCCACTCATTTTCCAGTCAAAACAAAGCCAGAGAGACACCTTCCCACCAGCTGCCTTAGCACTGGGTTTCCTCTGAAGAACAAAAAAGAGAAAGCAGACAGTAAATTCCAGGTTACAGTGAAAGCAAACCCCTGAGGGATATCAGGAGGCATTTTAAAAGGCTCTACTTTCCCTTTGCCCATGCCTAAAGGCAAAAAGTCCTAATGAGAAAATGAGCAGTTGTTTTCTCCTCTGCCTGGGGAGGCTGGAGAGCACATGAGCCTCTAAGTGCACTTAGGGCTCCTCTGGAGCTGACCCCTGCCCTGGCTATCACAGCCTCCGTGAGAAAGGCAGGGCTGAAGCCAGGTAAACACGGCCCTCTGCCCTGTGGATGATCCCACAGCTCTTGCCTCGTGACCTGCAGGATGCTGCTAAGGGAAAATACAGTGCAGGAGATGTTTTCCTGCATGTGATTTTATTTTTCTAGAGAGGATGAATGTGCTGAGCTGTGGACTGGATGGGAACATGAAAAGATGTGTGAAATTCTCCATTTTTAGAAAATAACCTACATGTTACATTACTGCTTAGCTTGCCTGCAAACATTGGGAGCTGGCTTGGCTCTTCAGGAAGAAAACAAGAAGCAGCTCAGAGCTAGGTATTGAGGAGCCACAGAATCTGTAGACTTTTCTTTGCCTTTTCCTTTCAGTTTGACAGGAGGAAATTAGTTGGCAAATACCAAATGATCCAGGAGCTTGTTTAAATCTGTAGCCTTGCCTGAATCATGGCAAATAGGTTTCCTTTGCCTTCCCCATGGATTGTAGGAGCACTTTCAGGCTGAGAGGTAGGAAAAGAGTGGTTACTTTCTGATCTTTCCTCCCACAATGTGGAGTTGTTCCCAAGCACCACCACCCAGCCATGCCTGCTTCCTTCATCCTCACACAAAATCACCACGGATCTCTCTGCCCAAAACTCCCATCCTGTTCTTTTACACACAGAACCATTGAAGATTACCTTAAAAGTTTATCAGCTGTTTCACTCTCTGCTATTTCACCAAAAAAAAACAAACCCAGAGGACTTGCACCTTACTTCCAGAGGAACAAACAGGCAGAGGAACAAAACTTCCAGAGGAACAAAGAGGTGAGAAATGGACACAAAATGTTAAGTGTAATGAATCCTCTTATATTTTCCTACAGCCATTACATATCTGTAGTAGTATATTTGTTTGTTGTACCAGTAAATGTTGATGTAGTACGTGCCAAACATTTTCAATAATACTGGAACACAGATATAGTCTTTGCTTTACAGAGCAAAAGTGGGTTGAATCATCCATCCTTCATCCTCTGTGGATTCAGCCTCTTGCAGAACAAGGGCTTCTCACCAGGATTGCTGTACACTTTAATGTAAGTGCCTTTGCAAAGACTGATTAAACAAATAAGGGAATAGAAAACAAAATATTTGCTAAAAGTTAAATTTTCACAGGCTGCAGATCCACCCCCCAAATTCAGAGTGGAGGAAAAGCCCTACAAAGCAGCTGTCAGACTTTCCTCCTCTCCAGGTCCCTTTTATAACACCTCTATTCAACTGCTTTTCAGAACAGTTGGAGGTGGGAAACTGGGAAGCAGAATGTTCTTCCTTTTTCTGAGAGCTATTTGGCATCCCATAGCAGAAAAAAAAAAAAAAAGAGAAGGCAGTTTTAAATTTAACAATGACACTTTGCAGGGGATTAATCTACTTCAGGGCTTACACCTCCTGAAATGTAAGCATTATACACAGGTTCAAAAACACACAATAAGGAGTAACTCCACCCCATGTATTTGCATTTAGTACTGTAAATCAGAGTTTTGCTTGGGATAAGGACACACAGTGGGGTTTTTGGGTCTGATCAGAGAGGATCATACACATGACAGCACACAATTTCCTGGGGTAACGTTTCTTACAGCAGACTAGTGCTAGAGAGGGATTTATTCTTGTTCTAAAGCAAATCACACATCAGGATGCTAAAGCTCTGTACACCTGCAGCTGCATTTTGTGTTCAGAGTGCCTGAAATGGCACATCCATGCAACAGAGATCCAGATGTATCCACCAAGCCAATGTATCAGTAGAAGCTTCCCTTTATTACCTACATCCTTGGTCCTGATTATGCTTTCTGTCTTTCTTGGCGCTTTCCTGGTTACTTTTCCAAAGAGGTCTGATCCCTGACACCTAGCAAGAGTGCTTCTCTAGTGACCTGGGCTACATGAAGGCTCCACCATGACACATTCCTACTCCACAGGATGAACTTTTGGTTAAGACTTTGGACCGTCAGGACAGATAGATTCTGTAATTCCTTCTGCCACTGTTTTCTGCCTGACAGTGGAAAAATCAGATCTCCTTTGTGCCTTAGTTTCTCATCTCTGTAATGGGACTATCAACTCCTCATCAACTGCAGTCATTGTGAAGATTTTAACACTCACCAACCCCCCTGAACACTACTGGAAAGCACAATAAAAGGAAATACGTGTTGATACCTGCACAATTCAGGCAGCTCCATCAAGCAGACCATGGCTCTGCAGGGACCACTGCCTTTAAAACTGGGCATGCTGGGAAAGGCACAAGGGACACAGCTATTTAACTCGGTTTAAATGCACCTGACATGAGCTTGGCAGCCACAGTTTACCTGTTGGTGGTCTCAAATCAGATAAAACTAGCAAAGTTTTCAGCACAGCAGTGCCCAAGTTAATGGACAGAGCAATAGCCAGCGTCTCCTTCCTCCCCCTGCAGCCCCAGGATGAAAGGCAGCACAGACCTTCCCCTGTGCTGCTTCCCCTGGACAAAAGAGCCCCCACAGTTTGGGAACTGATGCCTGTGAGGGCTCCAGTGTGGCCTTTGGCTTTGGGGCCCCCCATAGCTCATGGCTAGCAGGGCCTGCACACTCACACTGTACAGAGGCAACTGCAGGAGCACAGATTTCTCAGCGATCTGGCCAAAGCAATGCTCACCAGGCATCTGAATCACCACTGCACTTTGCTGTGAACAGAGTCCATTTTAACCCAGACAACAACATTCACATTTTACTCCCTCCATAAAGCAGAGAGTAAGATGCCAACAGACACAACCAGCCTTTCCATACAGGCAATGCAAAGCCCAGCACTTTGCTTCTCCCCCAGCTAGTAGCAGCTCAGCTGCAGAGACAGAGGCAGCCACTCCCCAGGCAACAGCCCAGTTTGGAACTGTACATTCCTTGCTCTGTCCCTTTGGTCCTGTTTGCAGCAGCAAATCCCCAACCCTAGTTACTTGCCCCACCAGGCTGCTGGCAGGATGAAGCAGGGTTTATGCAGTGCTTTGAAGCTCACCTGTACTACACAATTATTAAGCTTTAATTACTGTAATTTAGCCAGTTACAGTATTCCTCTGAGTTCAGAGAGCAGTTAGGGGTCTGTATTTATTCTGGCTTCAACACGCAGCACAGTGTTTTATGCCAACACAGAGCTTACTCCGGGGAATGCTAATCCCCTCCCAGAGGCCAGCAATGCTCAGAAATCCACAGAACTTCAGCACATCTTTCATCCCCTCATTAGCTTCCTTCCCATCCCTACTTCTTCAGCTAAAGACTTTGGGGACTAAAACTATGATACAGCCTGGCAGGTGCACTGCGAGATGTGTTTCACAGGGATAAGGAGGTTCAACAGCTGGAGATCAAAGCCCATAGAAGAAACAGACAAATATAAGTCAGAAGGCAGAGGGGCAGCAAAGCAGGAGTCAGCAGCTGAAATCCTGTCCCGACCCTCCTGCTGGTTCTGGGGTTAAATCTGCAGTTTAAAACAGTTTCTTTCCCCATCACCTTCAACAACAAGCTACTCCCTAGCTAAAATCATCACTCACTGCTTCATGTCCTGCCATCACCTTCTTCCCCAAAACCTGAAAGTTGCTCATGCACCATCACATCAGGCAGGATGCAGGTTGGGGAGGGAGACAAGGAAAGCCATTTTGAAATTAAATGTTAAGGGAGAGGAACTTACTTTGCAACATTTGCCTTGGTGAGGGATCCAGAGATCAGCCTGCTTGAAGAGCATCTGGGCTAAATTCCTCTTCCCCAGCAACTTGCACTGCTGCTGCTCTCCAAAAATGAGAGAGCAAAAAGGGAGAGAGAGCAAGACTGTGCAGAGCCCAGCGCTGCAGAGAATGAGACAGAAGCAGCAGAGTGAAGCACCAGTCTGCTGATTAATTCAGCCTGTTTCCAGTCACGCTGCAGATCCAGCAAGGAGGCGGCGGATGGGGGTGGGGGATGAGGGAGAAAAAGAGGGGGAAGAAAAACAGCAGAGAGAGAAGAAAGTTTGCCCAGGATAGCACCAGATGTCGGTAAGAATGGTTCATTCATCAGAGGGAGCCAACACAGAGAGAATCCCTTAGTTCCCTGCCTGCAGAGCTGCATGTGCATGCACAGGAAGGGCTGATGCTGACAGAGAGGGGTCTGTGGAAAAGCAGATGGCAAATCAGGTAGGACAAAGTGCTATAAAATATACTACAGGGGAAGGAACACCTGAGCAGGCAAAGAAACAGACTAGATCGAGACCGAGAGACCCAGGAATACTAATTCCCCCACACACAGCTAGGAGAGTCTTACAGATCAGTCCACAGCTCTGGATTCAAGATCAATTCAAAAATATGAGCATTTGCTACTGAAACAAGCTGAGATGGTTACAGGTCCAGTCTGAAGTGTTCCTTCACTCCTGATGATGGAGAATGCAGCCAAAGCCCCTCTCAGCATCCAATATTTGCACATCCTGAGCCACACAATCTGAGCAAACAGGTGCATGTAAATTCTTCCTAGCCATGTGCCATGCCTGGGGCTCCCTGTTCACCTGGGCATGACACACACAAGGCAAAGGATTAGTGTGGCCAGGGAAGGGCTGGGTAGAACAACAGGTAATGGGCTAAAAAGGTGAAGAAGAAATGAGCCTTCTCTCTCCTTCTCATCTTTTACAGGAACGTTTCCTTCTCATTGTTGGAGGGATGCACCTTTACAAGTGAGGTTTTATATAGCTCCTGCTTCAGTGCTGTCCTAATTCTGTCTGGGGCTTCCCAGTTCTGCAGAGCAATCACTAAATCAATTACTTTCGTTCCACGCAGAAGGAGGTGAAGAACTGGCCCAGCCAAGAACCACACCAACAGCTTGCCAAGGATTCCAGCCAGCTGGTCCCAAACAGAACAGACAGGCACTGCAGGGGCTTCCAGACTCAGCACACTGTCAGCTCTGAAGACCATGTACAGGTGTCAGGAGTCACCTACTCTCCCTGGACAAGTTCTTTACTTCCTTTCCTTTCCTTCCCTGAGAGTCAAATGCCTAACCAGGCATAGCCTATATTCTGTGTTTAAAGCCAGAAGTGCAGAGATTCAGAGGCCTCAGTATGTACTATAGACCCAACACAGAGTCTAGTTGTCACCTGTGTTGGCACCAAGTTACACATGTATATGCCATCTCACAAAGCTCTTAAAGACAAAGCCGAAGGGAAGCAGACACTGCATTTAACCTAACTTCAAGAGAAAGCAAGGGGAGAATGAGGCAAGACATCCTTCATCCTTCTGCAGGGCATTTTGTTTCCTAGACAACAATTTTAAACCACAGAGAGGAACAAAATGTCCTAATGGCACAATTTTTCCTTCCTTCCTCCTTTCCTGCTCAGAAACTACTCACCTACTCACTTCAACACAGAGGAAAAAAAGTAGAGAAAATGGAAAGGATCAACAAGAACATGGGACAAGGATGGACAAACCCTTACACAACATATATGTAGCAGCCTCCCTTTATTACAGTGCTTTCTGATCTGCTTCCCATGGCTCTGGACCTTCTGGAGACTCAAATGAAAGGGAATTAAACAACTTCCTTGTGACAGTGCAATGCCAGCAACAATCCTTGTGCTTCCTGCAGTTAAGAAATCCCAAAACAACTTTCTCCCACCTCAAAACCTCCAGCAATGGAAATGGATCAAACTGCCTCTTCTTGTTTACCCCAGTGCTGAGAGACTTCGCTCTGCAGTGTCCTGCACAGGGCAATATGTACTATGGAGCTTCCTTCTGATATCAGCTGGTATCAGAAATTGCATCTAGATATGCATTTGTGCATTAAATAACAGATTGAAAGAGCAGATGAAGCAAACTTGGGATCTGAAGCTACAACTGTGGCTTGAAATAGAAGGCTGAGCATAAAGGCAGGGACTGACCTATACAAAATCTGCAACAGGTGCCTGTGGAAAAAGGATCAGTTTGTGAAAAAGACCTTGGAACAAGAGCTGAGGTTTTAGAGAACAGCAGGGAATAAAACCAGAAATAGGGTCACTGGCAGGATGAGAAGTGGCAAAGGACTTGAGCTACTTTTCAGTTCAAAGGTAGGACTGTAGCTCTTGGTAGACATCCTGGAACAGCAGAGCTCAGGACCAGCAGTGCTGGAGAGATGTGGAGCACAGCACAGGCTGCCTGGACACGTTTCCAGGCTCTGGCCAGGAGGCACAGTGCTGTATCCAGGCTGCAGCAATTACACTGGGATAATACAGCTCAGTTGTTACTGGTAACTGTGGAGTGGATTATGTCAATAACTTTTAATAGTTGTGCTGCTGTAAATACAGCCTAGGCCTAACATAAGGCAAACTCAGGGGCCTCCCCCTGTCCTGTGGCAATCAGTGCTGCTGTCTGTCTCAGAATATGCTGAGTGGGTTTTAGAGCAGATTCTGGCACCTTTCACAAGGATTAAATTCACTTCAGAAACACATAGAAAATTAAAAAGTCAGGAGAAGAGGAGAAAGAACAAGATATCAGCACAATTTAATTTAAGAAGGTTTTGGCACTGCTCCTAAAATACTCTGCCTTTCTCTGCGGTGTTTGGCTTCTGGCAAAAACTGGAAGGCAGCCTACATTACACCTGACAAACTCTGATCCTCAGCCATTTCTGACAACAGAACTTATTAGCTGACTGGAGCCAGAGGACAAGTCTCTCATCTTCTGAGTGACAGATGTCTGTGCTGCAGCAGTGCTCTGAGCACATCTCCTGCTCCAGCAGAGCTAACTCTTTGTCACACACATATATTAGAGCAAAGAGATTGCTTTAAACTAGATTTGGGACTGCTGTTTTCACTTGGGTTCATTTTATTTTTAGCATTTTAAAATAATCCTAGCCCATCAGATTTACTACTGAGGTTACAAAGCAGGTTAATTTGCTCCCTTATCAGCCTATATGTGTCCGAGTTCTTCACTCTGGAAAGGAAGATGGATTCTGCCTCAAAAAGGGTGAAACAAGGATCTGCAGTATTGAAAAAAAAAATAGGAACAAACTCCTTAACACCAAATTATATACTGCTAACACGAATAAAATCATGGTCTTTCCTCAGAATCCAAACAAAATAGAGCAACGAGGCTGGTGAAGGGACTGGAGCACAAGTGCCATGAGGAGAGGCTGAGGGAGCTGGGGGTGTTCAGCCTGGAGAAGAGGAGGCTCAGCGGAGACCTTCTCACCCTCTACAACTCCCCAAAAGGAGGTGGGAGTCAGGTGGGGGTTGGTCTCTTCTCCCAGGCAACCAGCAGCAGGACAAGAGGGCACAGACTCAAGCTCTGCCAGGGAAGGTTTAGGTTGGATATTACGAAGAGATTTTTTACAGAGAGAGTGCTCAGGCATTGGAATGTGCTGCCCAGGGAGGTGGTGGATTCACCATCCCTGGAGGTTTTCAAGATCAGACTGGATGTGGCACTTAATGCCATGGTCTAGTAACCACAGAAGGGTTGGACTTGATGATCTTGGGAGATGTTTTCCAACCCGGCTGATTCTATCCTATGAAAATGAAAATAAGGTGTAAAAGTAGCTGGATGTATCTGTGGGGTTTTTTCAATCCTGTTGAAAAGAGCGTGGTGGTCTCTTGCCTTCACTTTTAACTCCACTCACAAAGCAGAGGCAAGAAATTTCAGGAGGTCAGGAGGGGAGGGTAGGACTTGAGAACACCATGATTGCCCCTGTAATCTCCTTGTCAGGACACTTTCCTAATAGGCCTTGTAAAGGTCTATTACAGTACTGTCCACACTGCTGCCTGCCCAGCAATTTGATACACTGTTCCTGCACTGTACAGTGGAGAATGTCATATGAGAAAGATGAACCAAAGATAGTGACCTACAGTGAAAATGTCCCCACTGTACCCTGCTCTCTTTGGTGCTCTCAGACCCTACACAGAGCACACCCCTGCACACAGGGGTAATTGCATCGTCTCTTAAAATGCTCAATACCAGATTGGCCCATGATGTCACTGAGAACCAGTAGATAATTATCCTAATTGGAATGTTACCTCCATAGTAATACACCAATTTGATTACCTTGGTTTAGTAAAAAAAACTCAGTGAATTCAGCCTCTCAAACAAAGCCAAATGAAGTGTCCAGGGGAATGGAGCCACCTTAGAGCTCAAGAAAGACACAGCTTGTGTGACAGTGACCCTCCACCTATGCTGTTCCTCCATGGTGCCTCAGTCCCAGCCTGCCAAGGACTTCCCTACTGATACAAGCACACACATCCCTAGGAATGTGAAGGTGGCAGAACTCTCCACTTTGATACCAACCATGGATTCATACCATCACACAACAGTGCCAAACGGTGACTCTTGACCCAAAGTAATGAAAGACAGTCAAAATGACTGAACATTTCAGTTGGGTGTGATCCTTATCAGGAAACCTACCTGACACTTCTCCTTGAGGTCCATGGCTATGCAGTTCTGTAAGCATGTCCAGCAAAAAGGGATTGCTCCTCAGGGGAGAATGTCTCCTAGGTAGAGCTGAGCTTGGCTACACTTAGCACATTACCATCTGTGGAAACAGAAGGAGAAGAGTCAGTCTCCCACATCACTTCCTTTAGGACAAGAATGTGATGAAATTCACAACATTCAAATCACAGGACTGGTCTTCCAAAGAAGGAGAAATAAGGAGCTGAAAGTCCTTCTAATAGTACATCAACCCACTCCATACTCAGAATTGACCTCATTAGCTTAAATCTCCCCAAAATCAGCACCAGCAGGTGAATGAAGCTCCCAGCAGTGCTGAGTAAGAGCATTATGGCAGCCCAGACACACAGTTGGGCAATCCTCCAAAAAAAGCTGACGAAGCACTGGATACCACCAGGTGTTGGAGCATGCTGTCACCCACAGCTATTTGTCTTGTTACTCTTATCTCCCAGGAGCTTTGTCCAGCTAATGATTCTTCCATTTGCTGAACAACACATCCAGCCTCTGACAAGGCTGTGCTGCTGGGCTGAGCAGGGATCTGACCACCAGTGAGCAGGCCAGAAGTCACAAAAACATTCCAGATGACCAGGAACATAGGCCTTTTTTCTTTTGAGCAAAACTGGGACTCTAACAGAATTAAGGTAGGAAGCAGCTCTGGAACTCACATCCTTCTAGCTCATCCTCCCATTGATCTCCAATGGCAAAAATCTGTTCTCCTTCCACACAAGTAAAATGTATTTTCTGGTCAAAACAAAGGGTCTGTGCACATTGCTCCAGAGGATTCTCCTACATATAAACACAGCAAGATAATGCAAGATTATGCTATGATTGTCTCGGGAAAGTCTTTCTGTTGGTTAGTAACTCTTGGTTCTGTGCTATAATAGCACACACAAACTCAGGGCTTGGACAGACACTGCTCCCTAATCCAGACAAACAAGGAAGCAGCTCAATATGCAAATCAATCCAAACATCTCCTAGCTACAACAGGACTGGCCTCTGCCAGCTGAGATTTACTACCCTGGTCTATACCACACTGCCTTCTTCCAAGAAGAACAATTCTGGAGATCCCATCCTTGTGGCAGTCACCTACAGCACAACCCTCCACGATGCTATATCATTTTAAGGAAAGCAAAAGGCATCCAAAGCTTACTCAGATAGCCACTGTCCCACTCTGCAGCTAGACCTTGGTATTTCCTCTCCTGCAGGTAATTCCTGAACCTGCATTCAGGGAAACAGCAGACATTCAGTACTCAGCCTGCTGGTTATGAAAGACCTGCTTGCAGTGCCACAACCAGCACCTGCAAGTGCCATTTTTTGGCTGCCAGGCTAGCTGGCATGAGCCACCAGTCTGGACTCTGCCCTACTTTTCTGTTCTCTGACCCTTGTCAATGTGTACACATAAAGGGAATGGAGTTATTTTCAGTCCCTTCATATCCCTGCCAGGCCAATTAGCAACTGCAAAGAGAGGATTGGACAAAGGTACTGGAGCAAAGCTGACAAAAAGCTCCCAGGAAAGGGCTGGGATGGGGAAGGAGGAAAACAATTTTGTGTGCTTCACACAGCAGCTTAGAGCCTCAGTATCTTGCCTTTACCTCGAGTGACTTCAGCAAAAGGGAAGGCAAAAGGAGGTAATTTCAAGGAGCAAACGTTCACTAACAATAAAAGGGCTGAGAAATAAATCCATGATTCTTCTTTTTACTCCCCTCCAACAGGAGATTTATTAGCAGATCTACTGAAAGACTTATGCACTGTGCTCTCACAAACAAAGCTAAGTGCCTGAATTTCTCTCTGGATCTGGACTTCAAAAGCATAATTGTCTGTGACCCAACTGGGTAACTGGGAAGGCAAAGTCACAAAAGGAGAGCAAGAGAAAACATCCTGGAGTGTTTGTGCTAATCCCATGGAGCCTGGAGGAGCAGCAGCAGTGGGTGGCTCGGGCTGGGGGCTGTGCAGAGAGGCAGCTGGGCAGGAGTCACTGCCCTCAGTGACACTCTGGTTTAGGCAGCAAACTAAAATGGGATCCTGAACGCAAAACATGCCATGCCTTAGAGTTCAAGGCACATCCACATGCTTAGGAACACCACCCTGAAGTCCTTCAGTGCTAGGAAGCAGGAAACACAACTTGAGTGCTCAAAAGATGAAGGATTGGTTGGAAAGAGGGAATATTCCCTACCTAGAGAAATTCAAAAGCTGTTGTAATGGACAATATAACAAGAGCTCCTAAAAGCAATCAATGGTGCAGCACTGCTTCACTACCACATGCTCAGGGCTGCTCCAAACTGTCAATAAACTGACCTGAAGCCCAGAACCAGTTCAGTTTTCCTTACATTCCCAATTTAAGGCACCAGCAATGGTCAGATTGTAGACATTTCACGCAGAGATAGCAAGAAGCTAAGTCTTTCCTGTGTCAATCTGGATCTACAAACCAAGGAGAATGTTTCATTTTTCAAAATTTCAAAAATTCTTAGAACCAAGCATTCCAAACACTGCTAATCCCAAATATAATCTGTGGGATATCTCAGTATTAGGATAACTGAAGCCAAAAGCAAAGACAGGCTGCAATGATAAACCAACCTCCCTCAATATCTGCACCTGGACTGGCACTGGAGCCTTATAAAATGTGATTTATGTGCTTTCTTTCAAATGCAGGATTTATCAAAGTACAACATCTGCAAGAATATTGCGAGAATTATGTCACTCCAGCTAAAAAACCTCACACAGATTCCAGAGGTCTTGCAAACACTCAGAAAACAGCTTTGCACCATGAGGCTGAAGCAGTTAAATTCTGGAAGCAAAGTGCAGACCTGCAGCATTGTGCATCCACTCACTCCAGCCCCTACAAGGTCCTTCTGTGCTCCCTCCCAGATCCCTCTGCTCCAGGGACTCCTGCAATTCCCACCTCCAGTGTCTCTCTGTCACCCCTACCCTGCAGCAGGGACTTGCCACACTCTGGACCCATCCTAGGAGTGTTGTGCACTGCTATTCCACACTGGAGTATCTGCCTCCCCCTGTCCTCCCTGTTCTTATCTCTCCTCTGTCTGCCCAGGCAATTAGTCACGTCGACATGTTACACTCTGCAGGACAGAAATGAAGTGCAGCTGCTTTCTGGAACATGTTAGCAGGCGTCAAGTATTCAGCTGCAGACAGCCAGGGCTGCCTGAAGCTCTGGTGGCTCTAAGCAGACACCACAGGCTCCCAGTGCAGCCAGTCTACCCCTTCCACTTTCCCAGCACACTCCATCCTCCTCAGGATTTTCATGCCCAGAGCAGTTTGTGTAACTTGGGAACAGCTGGGTGGGATGTTCAAGTGTCATCATGTTGTATTCAGCCTGAGGAGTATTTCCAAAGCGTTGGCTAAGAGTTAAAGTCAACACAGGGTTCACCAAATCATCCAATGCAAATATCCCTAACAGCAACTCAGCTGTCTGGAAGTCCTGTATGCCAAACTCAGCCAATGGTTAGTCCTGAGGTGTGGGGAGAGGTCTGCAATCCACCTTGGAATATGTTTTATAGGAACGACTGAGTTCAGTGCTCAGATTGTCATGTCTATCTGACACCCAAACCTCTTCAAATTGGAAGATAGATCCCATCCCCACAAACTCACTTCTGTCTGGAAATGCCTTGAGTGAAGAGTAAATCTTGTACCTTGACCTGAGCATCAACAAGTGTTGGAAACATCCCTCTGAACAGCACAAGCAGAGCTTTACAAGGCTCCATTCACCCTTTCCTTCACCTAATCACCTCTCAAACAACACTGTCCTACACAGCCAGTGTATTCATATAGATAGAAAATACCATGCTTCAGCTTCTCCTTTGAAATCCAAGGATTTCAAACCCCAAGAACTTAACCAAACCTCACAGCAGCAGTATGAAGTATCAGTGTTGAAATTTAATAAGAAACTATACAGCATGACATATTACTTACAGAACTTATAAACAACTAGCAAACAGTGTGATCAGATAATTCTAGAACCTATAGACACTTGGAAAGAAAAATGTGTTTCAGAACTGCTGTCTTTAGGGAGGAAAATAAATCAACCTAATGATACTGTTTTCCCTCAAGTGTTCAATCACTGATGCTTTCATGTTATTTACTGAAAATTCCCAACACAGATTAGTCTATGAAAAATGATGGGCAGTGTGAACATTTCTCACTGCCAAAAGTGGATTCCTCAGGAACAGAAGGCTGATCTGTCACCGAGAATAGAAACTCGGGGGAACAGATAATCACCAAAAAAGCAGCTGCCTGGGAGAAAATGGCTTCGACTTGAGCTGAGTGTTTTGATATCAGCAGAACCATACAGTCTTCCTACTCACGAGGAGCTGATGTCTGCCTGATAATTTGCAACATTTGCTGATAGAAAGGCTACCAAAGGTGCATCAAGTGATACTGTCAGCTGCTTCGAGACCCACTGAGAGCACAGAATAATTACAGCAAGGGAGCTGGCAGCCACTTCTTGGCTTCAGTATCTGCTTGTGAAAAAACCTGTCAGAATTTGGGCCAGCTAAACCCTCTCTGCCTCAATAACCCCAGACTGGAGATAGGAATATGCATATCCTGCTTCAAAGGGAGATTGGGAAGTGAATTTATTGGTATCTGTAAAGTGAGATCTTATGAATTAGTGTTGCATATGTGCTAAGTATTATCAGCTCAGCAGTGGTCAAATACTTCATTTGAGCCTGGCTGTGAAGAATCAGGAGCTGATTTCACACAGGCTCCACTTCCCTTCCTAAGTGACAGGAATCAGAGAGACATCTAGTCTACACTGAATCAGGAACCAAACTGAACTTGAACTGATCTCAAAGTTTGTCTTCAATTGACTTCAACTGTCTTTTGGAGGTGGCATTACTTTTTGTTTCAACCTCACTTGCTGAGAGTTTTCCAATTAAAAATATCTCTGACTCCTTCCTTCTTTCTTCAGCACATTCAGGACTTGCACATTGGACTGTCTTAAAAGACAGTCGTGGCTCAAGATGAAACCCGAGCAACAGAGAGGGAGAAGAGGAGCAGAGAATGGCTTTGGCACACTTGTAGGAGTCAGACCTTCACTCTACTTTCAAGATTGGTAAAACAAGATCCTACACAATCAAAAGAGCAAACTTACTTCTGTTTTAATTTTGTTCTGGTGAATTGAGAAGCAATTGCTGAATCTGATCAAAAGAAGGATCAAACTAGTTTAGTCTACCTTACTGTTTCCACAGGGGCTGATATCGATTCAAATGAAGGTGTTGTAAATCTGAAAGACCTATGCTGTGTTCATTTTCCCTTAGTTGGTTTAAAGAAAAAAGAGTGTTTGGGAATTAAAGGATTGCTTTACCTTTGCTGCTTCAGGCACTGCCTGCCACAGACAGACACAGCATGTAGACTCTGGATCAAAGTGAAAGATGCAACAAAAGGCACAATTCTGATAGGTGTAAGGGCCCCTCCAGCTTCTGCAGAGCCACGAGACATCATCTGTGCTGGGGCACCATGGCTTGAATGAAAACTAGAACATTTTGCAGCAAATCCATGGAAGAACTCACTGCCAAAGTGACAGCTGTCATTCATCATCATGGCATTGGTTATTATGGCAACCAGGATTGTATAACTACCTCCATGTAACAAGAAATAATCCTGAAATGCTAGAAACCCACAAAAAAAGCAGCAGCCCAAAACCAAATTAAAAAAATCTGGAGCTGTATTTATAGGACCTTCTAGCAAATCAGTTTTTGCTGATCTACACAGATAAAAGTGCTCCTTTTCCTCTTAATTCCAGTTTACAAACAAGGGTGTTGTACACACAGTCTACAGTAAATTTAGGCAAAAAACATTCTTACACCAGTGTTTGTCACTTGGAGACATTTAACAAACACCACATGGATGGGAAGGTGTGTCCTGGGAGCTCCCCAGGGCAGGCCCAGCACCCAAAGGCCACTGAGAACAAGCTCACACGTTCATTCAAATCACAGCACAGCCCTTAGGGAGAAAAGACAGAGCAGCTCAGCAGATTGTGTATTTTGTTATTCTCACAACAAGCCCCATGAAAGTTTTATGATGAACACGTGTAGGATGAACAGTGACTGGAAATAGGGCAGTGAGCTGCCTCGCTCTGCTGTGAGAGGAAAACAGGAGCTCTCTGCAGCTTCTCTCCACTGTTCATTCAGGAGCATTCCAGAGATACAAAGTGCCCTATTGAGTGTACAAATGGGCTCATGCATTATCACAACCCAAAGCAACCTCTGCTCCCTCAGGCTTGGGTGCAGACAATACTGCCCAAGCCAAGGCAAGACTCTCTTTGGCCAACGCTACAGAAGGACTTGTCTCTTGGCCAAACCCCCGTGGCCCCTGGCCCTGCTCCTGGCCAGTCCCACCCAGCCACAGGGTATATAAACCACCACAACCCATCCTCTTCCTCAGGGCTGTGTCTCTGCCAGGAGCAGGTCAGTCTGTGAGTGTTTGTGGTGGCTTCCAGCACCTGGTTTGGGTCAGACTCTGTCAGAGGCAATGCTGGCCTCAGAGACAGTGAGATGTAAAGTGAAGATTATAGGATAAAGGTTTGTTTTCTTGGTTCCACTTGCATTAGCAATATTGATTTGTTTTGTGATCTAGGCTCAAAGTACTAATATCTTAATCCTCTCATCAGACAAAAAATGTTGGCAAGGTGTTTGTTTAAAAAGGTCATGGTTAAGAAGAGTATCATGTAAAGGTTTTCATGTGCTCAAGTGAAAGTCAGGGAAGAAATATAAAGCATTCCTCTAGAACAAAATATATCCAGCATAAAACCAGCATGGTGTAGCTATTTCCATGATGCCTATATTAAGGAGGCTTCTTGGAAAGTAAATTTGGTTTGCTTGCTAGGTTATTCCAATTTTGCTCTATCTGAGCAAGCCTTGTAGTTTAGTGCAGTACAGCAGCTGCTGAGTAACAGTTTGTTTACATAGAAACCTGCATTTCTGAGTAACCTAAAGTGTTTCATAGAGCTCTTGTACTACTGTACCATCGTGTCTCATTGTGTATGAGCTGTCTGTTCAACTAGGAACTTTGCTCTACAATTGCTGGGGGAAATAACAGGATTTTAGACAGGAATGCACGTACTTTTCAAATGAAACAGTATCTACTGCTTGGTAGCTGCCTCTGGAAGGTGGATCTGCCTGTGCTCTCTGCTGCAATCTTGGTAACTTTTAAGACTGATAAGATTAACGTAAAGAAACTCTTTTGGGCCACAAGATTTCCTTGTGAAAATTCACTGAGTCTTCAATGTGTAACTCAAATGCTCTCTGCTCCTGCCTATGGGTTTTCCCTTCCTCACAGTATCTACTGCTTGGTAGCTGCCTCTGGAAGGTGGATCTGCCTGTGCTCTCTGCTGCAATCTTGGTAACTTTTAAGACTGATAAGATTAACGTAAAGAAACTCTTTTGGGCCACAAGATTTCCTTGTGAAAATTCACTGAGTCTTCAATGTGTAACTCAAATGCTCTCTGCTCCTGCCTATGGGTTTTCCCTTCCTCTCTACTTGTCTCCTAGGTAAATAGTATCAACTAAGACAAACTTCCCATGCTTCATGTAATGAGATTTTTAACTGGGACTTGCGAGGCTTTTTCTTGTTAATAATGGTTTCTTATCCTGATAGGAGGAAGCTCTCAAACAACAGACAATAATCCAAGAATTATATGGATCACAGCTTTTGGAAATAGAACAGGGTCTCTAAGGTTGGTCTAAGGCCAAACAAACTGTGCTATGAACTTCTAATAAAAACATTGCAGTGAGGCAGGCACAGAAGTGAAACAAAACAAAACAACAGGCTGAACAGAGGCTGCTAGCCGGCAAAGAGGGGTCTGGGCACACTCGTCAAGGATTTTAGCCAAGACTTTAGGACCAGCCCTAAAACCCTTAAGTGGAGGATAAAACCGCAGCTGCCCCGAGCGCACACAGAGCTGCCGAGCACCCCTCGGCCTGGCACCCCCCGGGGTGATGCTCCGGGACCGGTACCCGCGGGAGGGA
>NW_008679022.1:0-1867 GCF_000695815.1 Acanthisitta chloris
CCATGTGTAGGTGAACCAGGATAAGAGATTCTCTGAAGGATATTGGAGAAGCTTCCTCAACAGCATCTCCTGTCTGCAAGGTAGTGGAAAAGTCATGGCAGGAGGCAATTAGGTTTCAGTTCAAATGTCCCACAGGCTATATGAGACTAAGAAACAGTGCTAACCTTTCTACACCAATGGTAAAGAAAACTGTAAAGTGGTCCAACTCCAGCACAGAAGATTGAATACAGCTTGTCCCAGGAAACTTCTCAATGCATGTCCTTGTTAATTGTTTCTTAGGATGGGTCAGGACTCCAGGAAGATGTTCATCCTGATTACTTGATGGACACTATTTGTTTTAAGTGATGAGGGGTTCTGGGGTCTCATTTCCACATACATACTTAAAAAACATCCCTAGGCTTACCCCACAGATTTAGCAGTGACATAGTGACAAACTGTTTCTGTCCTTACAATATAAAGGATCTCTGTGATCCAGCATAAAGTGTGCTCAGTGTAAAGAGCAATCCAGAGTAAAGTGTCTCCTGTGCTTGGGACAGAACATGGGAGAAGAAGGTAAATTGTTCACTTAAGAAGGCTGATTGGGCACCAGCCACCTCAGCGAGGCTGGACATAGGAGGTCTGATTGGGCACCAGCCACCTCAGCAAGGCTGGACATAGGAGGTCTGTCCCAAAACAAATAAATCAGGATGTCTTCACATAAAGATTGATATAGATTGCAGGACAGAATAATCTTCCCTCTGGAGGCATGAATTTATCTCACTGACCATAGCAAGGAGCTGGGGGCAACATTTCAAAGAGTTTTCGTTAGGTGAACCCACCTCTGGATGACATATAAGTGCTAAACCCTCCCAGTTTTAAAGGCAAATGACTCCTGATACTATGGAGGCTGTTATTTAAGGTGATGTTTAGATGATATCTTCTGAAGATAAAGTCTAGTTCCTCAGCTTTTCAGGGTTTAGCCAGTACCGTTTTATTCCCTCTGCCAATTTTTATTTTCTTTTGGGTCAAGAAAAGTCTCCTACTTTGAGGAGCCAGGGCAGTGTCTCTGCAGTGTAGAGCAGAGCCAAGGGAAACTAAAAAAAAGGCAGCAAAATCCTCACTCTTGGCAAAACTGCAAAACCTGCAAGGACAGGATTAGGTCTGTGCTAAATAATTCAGGCCTGGGTCCAGATGTCTCTCATGTGTGCTGCTTTAGCAGAGTGGCTGTTCTTGGCTATTCTTGAGATATTGCTTTTAGGTGACATTCTGGTTATGATAAAGGTTTATCCTCTCAGCAATGAGAAAAATTCCTATGATTTTTTGGTGGTTGGATCTGAGCCACTACTAAGCTGCTCATTAGCTTATGTCAATGTCTTCTGCTATGTTTTGTTTAAACATTTCTGCAATCATTGATAAATCTCTTTTTACTGTAGATATCAGTGATTCCTTTGACAGTTGTGTTTCCTATTTTCCCCTGAATATCAGAAAGTATCGAAGAACTGTTACAATAAGTTGTCCATGTGACCCATATGCAGATAAACTGCCCTTCAGGATAGACAGGGACAGATTGTGTCATTTAAAGGTAACTCTGAAGTTACCTGTAAACTCAAATGGATGCAATAACCATTGGCTAAAAGTTCATGTGCTATTTACACCCAGGAATTGTCAGTCACCAGGGGCTGGTGATAGGGTCACATGTAAGAGTGCTGTGTATGTGCTATTTTCTTTTTATAGCTCAAATCAATAAGCTGATTGAGCTGAGCTGGATCGATCCTTCTGAGTTTTATTTACAATTATCCTTTACCAGCTAATACTGTAGTGCTCTATAAGTGAACATACTACAGCAATTCTTTTTTGAGGTAATATATCTTCAGCTCAGTCTGAATCC
>NW_008679022.1:1882-6637 GCF_000695815.1 Acanthisitta chloris
CTTAGCTGTGATAAAGCCCTTTGCTAAATTGGGACCAATGCAAGGATTTGCAAGGTGATGAAGGGGAGTAACAAAGGCTCTTGTTAGTCAAAGGAGGACAGACACACAATGTTCCCTCATTAGTGGATGGAGAAAGAGCCTCCTGCAGAGGGCAAGGCAGTGCAAGGGCAATTTTCTGAAGGGACTGCCATTTTTTATTGGGTGAATCTCAGAAAAATCTGCTCTGCCCAAGCTTAGTTTTTTGTGAACGCCTTTCTTGGCAGGCAAACTCTCCTTAACAAACAGCCTCTCCTCTCTTTTCATGACTGCCTGCCCTATTTACTATGGAATCCTAGAATGGTTTGGGTGGGAAGGGACCTTGAAGATCATTTTGTTCTAACCTCCCTGCCATAGACAGGGACACCTTCAACTATACCAGGTTGCTCAAAGCTCCATCCAGTCTGGCCTTGAACACTTCTAGGGATTGGGATTTGCCAATCCATGCCTGTAGTCCTGTGTGGATGTGCCAGCAGTTAGAGATGAGAACTAAAGGTGAGCAAAAGGAGAGCAAGAAATTGCAAGCAAGTGTGAAGTAAGTGGCCTTTTCAAAAGACTCTATTGCTCTTGGCACCACAGGAGTAGCTGTTCAAGGTGTTTCTGGGAAAGGCTTTAGTGGAAAATCTATTGGAAGGTGTCCCTGCCCATGGCAGGGGAGTTGGAACTAGCTGATCCTTAAGGTCACTTCAAACCCAAACCATTCTATGCTTCTTCTCATCACAGTTCTCTCTTTTTAAAATGTTCTTAGAGCAACCTTTATTAATGAAAGTGTTAGGCTTGCTATAGTCCGAAATTACAAAAATTACTTCCTGATCTCAGTTCTGTGCATGCAAATCAGGGTTATATTCTCAGTTCCATAAATGTGTGTTACTAAAGGTGAGACACTTGGCTATGTTCTTTAGCTGTGGAAGGAAGATGACTCCCTGAAGGAGTTAATACCCACCTACTATTGAGAAGCCTTAAATTCCTCTGTAAGTTCAAACCAGTTTAAGTTAATACCCACCTACTATCGAGAAGCCTCAAATTCCTCTGTAAGTTCAAACCAGTTTGTTCACACATGCTGTGAATGTACAATAACATTGAGATATCAGATATCAGAACCAGAAGGTTCCCACATGTGCAGGTTTGAGCTGAAGTAGAGTTAACTTTCTTCACAGTGGCTAGTATGGGGCTATGTTTGGGATTTGTGCAGAGCACAGAGTTGATAATGCAGAGATGTTTTTGTTATTGCTGAGCAGAGCTCACACAGAGCCAAGGCCTTTGCTGCTTCCCACACTGCCACACTGGCAAGGAGGTTGGGGCTGCATGGGAGATTGGGAGGAGACACAGCTGGGACAGGTGACCCAAACTGACCAAAGGGATATTCCATATCATAGGACATCATGCTCAGTATATAAGGTGGGAGGAAGAAGAAAGAAGAAGGGACATTTGGTGTGATGGTGTTTGTCTTCCCAAGGAACCGTTACGCGTGATGGTCCGTGCTCTCCTGGAGATGCTGAACACCTCCTGTCTTTGGGAAGCAGTGAATTAATTCCTTGTTTTGCTTTGCTTGTGTGTGCAGCTTTTGCTTTCTCTATTAAACTGTCTTTATCTCAACCCATGAGTTTTTCTAGCTTTAACCCTTCTGATTCTCTCCCCCATCCCATGGGTGGGGGAGTGAGTGAGTGGCTGTGTGGTTCTTGGCTGCTGCTGGGGTTTAACCATGACACCACATCACAGAGAATGAAACTTCAGTCTAACAAAATTCAGAAACAAATCTTCTGATGCTTCCAGCTGGACTCATGTTCCTTGTTCCGGAGACTTTAATCACCTTGCCAAATGCAACTTATAAACCAGCAACAGCCAAGAATAGACTTAGAAGACCTAAATAATGCTTGTTTTCTTTTGCCATTAAATCTGATACCTCTTGGTAAAGGTGAAGCCATTCTTTATTTTCAGAGTTATAAAAGAGATAAGGTCAAGATACATTTGAAGTAAAAGAAGTCCAACACACAGTGAAAAAATCCCAGATAAAGCCTATTCTAGTCAACTAGTGACTAATAAATATTTCTTGGCAAGTGTAAGGTCAACCACACTTAATACCTTTGTACAGGAGAGGACTAGAAGATAATTGACCTTGGTCATAGTCATGATGAATTCAGTGAGGAAAAAAAATTCCCACAAAGGAGCAGTTTCCCTTCTGTTTCTTGAACACTGAGAATCCTTCATGGGAATGTGTTAATGTATTAAATTTGACAGAATGTTAGTTAAAAGTTACAATAACAGAGATACATTTAATTTTCTCTTCATTGTACCATATAATAATTGAAACTACAAAGTCAGGGCTAGAAAACACTAATTCCTCTTTGGTTTATGTTTTCTTGTTGCTGTTGTTGGGTTTTTTGGTAGTTTTTTTTCCTTAATAGTTAAAGCTTCACAGTTTGTTTTCAATTTTGCATCTGAACAGATGGCAACTTTTGCTGTTATAATTTTTCATCACAAAAGACTGATTGATTCTCTAGTTGTTAGGGCATTTACCTCTTCTGGGGAAAACTTGAGTTCAAATTCCTGCTTTGAATCAAATAAGGCTTTATTTTTTTTTTTTCAATGCTAACCTCTAAGCTATCATTTGTTAAAATGCTATTGATTTTTTTCGGAGCTGAATTCCATCTCTATTTAAATTCTGTTCTGTGTGTGAAAACCCTTTCTTGAGAAAAGTTTGACTGAATGTTGTCATATACAACCTAAAATTTCAACAATGGCTTTTTCTTGTTGGAGGATTAACTTTTGATGATCATGACCATTAGACCTCTCCCTCTGCTTAATTAAAACAAAACCAAATCCCTGGTTAACTCTATCCTCCTTTTCCTTTTCCTTTTTCAATGCCCACAAAATTACTGCCTGCAGTAAAAATTATTATAAACATGAGAATTATCAAGGAGGATTTCTGGACAACAAGTTCTAATCTGCAATTTGTTCCAGTTTCTAAACCAAGGTCTGAAACTCATTAAACCACTAATTCAGGAGCTGAAACAAAAGCAAAACAGAAATACCACAGACAGCAAAATCTCCAAGTGTGACTTTTTAATTTCACTTGCTATAACAGTTTCTTTACTGTTATTTTGCTTTTATCAAATGAAAAAGCTGACATTTAGGACCTGCATTACAGGAGTTCTTATGTCTGATGTTATTACAAATATTGTCTGTCCTGCTGATGTTTTTCCGATATCACTTCACTCCATTTCTAGAGCTTCCTCAGTAACTACAGAATTTCCAATTATTATTGTGTAGGTGTGGGCATGTAGTGACATTTTTTTGCAGCTAAATATCAGAAATTTACCTCAGCTCTTCCTTCCAAATATGCCAGGGAACTATTAAAATCATTTGCTCTTTCTATCTGCTGCCTATTTAAGCAGTTATGAATATAATTTCTGGGTTTATTTGCAATCGTAAGAACTAGGAATAGTCTCTTCCTGTTTTTAAAAAAGAACTGAGATTCTTAAATAGTGATTTGGTTCATGGGAACAAGAATTTTATGAAATTAATAGAGCCAAAGCCAACGAGGAAAGTGTCTACTGAGCTGAAAGCCAAAGCCAAATCCAACGAGGAAAGTGTCTACTGAGCTGAGATAGCTTCTAAAGCTGCATGAATCTTTTCCTAACTACAAGGATTCCCCAACATGCTCAAGATTCAATCCAATCTTCCTGAGAGAAGCTTTGCTCTGTCTTCCTGATGCCTTTTACATACATTGTCTAAAAATCTGACCTATTGAGGAAGTCCCATTGGGAAATGCCAGTGGCAAAATTAATCCCTAAGCTCTGATTTTTTCTGAGTTTTTCTCCCCTCTCTTTGTTTTCTGATAACACAAGGAAGATGCTCCTGGCAGGACAGGGCAGAGAAATCAGATGCAAACTTTCCTCCTAGAAACTTGCTTTTAAATCTTGAGTCAGGTTTTTAAACCACAGGGGACTGGTCTGACATGTACTGAAGTCAGGTTTTTCTTTAGCTGAATGTTGAATTAGCCTCTCATTGATGTAACTGCTCAGAAGCTAAGTAATGCAGAGTGTCTGCCCCAGACCAACTCCAACAAGATCCTATTTCCTGAGACTCTTTCAGGAGACTCTGGAATTTGATCTCCCAACTGTCTGATATTTTCAACACCAGGAATAAATTGCTTTTTGCGTACTTGTCTATTTTTGGAATGTGTTGTTGTACATCAAATGGGACAGAGCACAGGGTTGTATCAGTAGATGGAAACACAATTGGGTAAATTGCCATTTATTTTTGGCAGGTTTAGTGTATCTGGTGATCTAAGTCTCTTTTCAAGAGATTTTACTGCTTGTGCAGAGTTGCTTCCATGGTTTTCATGAGGTTTTACTTAAAAATAAAGAAGGAGAGAAGAGCTGTGCATTCTGCAGGTGAGCAGAGGTGGTTCTGTCCTGTACAAAGACAGGCATAGGAACCTTTCTGCTACTGGTGCCTACACTTTGATGAAACCTCCTTCACTTTAGCTGCAATTTTCCTCTGTGTGGAAACTAGCTCACCTCAGACAAGATGAAGCAGCCTCTAATTTCACCTTTCCTATTCTCGAGGAAATAACTTCTGTTTTCATATTCCAGGAAGAAGGAAGGAAATTTGGGATGAGTGTGTATCTAATACATAGAAACTTTGTGGGGAAGGCAGACCAGTAGTTCAGGTACCAGAAAGAAAATTCACTTCCAGGGGTGGAGCAGCCACAAC
>NW_008679023.1:0-340 GCF_000695815.1 Acanthisitta chloris
ATCAAAGCAGTTGAAAGCTGCAGGAAACATGTTCCTCGTTTGTTCCTGTGCAATCCAGACCTGTTTCATAGCCCCACCATTTCCTTCGGAAATCAATCTTACAAACACGTCTTCAACATCAACAGCAAGCCCACAATATCTAAATGATCCATCTTATTTTAACTAATTTCTTAACCTACTTAAGATATATTTAGTAATAGCACTATTTTGGCTTGTTAGCAAGCTGACTTATCTATAAGACAGTAAAACTAAAAACATCTCTGCATTATCAACTTGGTGTTTTGCACAAAACCCAAACATAGCTCCATACTAGCCATTGTGAAGAAAGTTAACTCCAGCT
>NW_008679023.1:508-791 GCF_000695815.1 Acanthisitta chloris
CCGCCCGCGGGGGGTCCCTCCCCGCGAGCAGAGCTGGAGTCCCGCTGAGGTTCGAGGGAGCTGTGCCGTAGGCTGAGTTGTTCCCGAATCCTTTGTATCAGATTCAATGCCCTCTGCTCCTGTATTTTCCAATTACTATATACTCAACACACAATCACCACAACTAGCAACCAGGAGATCTCTCCTCGCAGCTAAGTGATGTGATCTGACACTAACACATTAAGCACTAAAGCAATAAAATTAATCTCTAAGATGTATTCAAAGTGTCGACTAGAAAATTTAA
>NW_008679024.1:0-365 GCF_000695815.1 Acanthisitta chloris
CCCGAGGACGTGGCCCCGCCGGAGAGCCTGGGTAGGCTGGAGGTGGTGCGGCTGTACCGTCCCACCAGCCTGAGCACGTTGCACTGCCACAGCCCTGGGCACAAGTGCCGCTCCTGGGGGTGGCAAGCCGTTCCCCGCTTCATCCTGGGTGTCCTCTGCCTTCTCTACTTCAGCTCTCTGCCCTTCGGCATCTACCTCCTGCTCATTGAGCACCACAGCCTGGGCATCATCTTGGTCAGCCTTGTGCCCTCCACTGTCCTCCTCTGCATTGTCTACAGCCTTTGCCAGTGCCTGTGCCGGGAGGTATTCGGGTTCCCTCACTCCTGACCCTGCACGGCCAAACCCTGTGCCTACGGCAGGGGGGA
>NW_008679025.1:0-35753 GCF_000695815.1 Acanthisitta chloris
GCTTTGCTGAAGTCCAGGTAGATTATAGGTGATGGCTAACTTTCTTTGTCTCTGTGTCTCTCCCTGTCTCTCTCTCTTTTTCCCACTCTTTCTATCTCTCTACCTCACATTTATTGTTAAATAAACTCTGTGATATTGTATTATTATGTTATTACTGTATTAGTGACTTTGGCATATGGTCTCATTTGCACCTTGATTTGGGCAGAGGCACCTGTCACTAACTGAATCATAACAATATACAGCACTATTTACTGCATAAAAATACAGGTGTAAATTATATGTTTTTAAAAATCTATTACTTAGCAGTTTATGATGATTTTCTGAACTTGCAACATTCATCCAGGAAAGCAGTCATTTTGAGGTCAGTGGCAAGTCACAGCCTCCCAGTTCTTCTCCAAGGAACTCTTGGTAATAATTATTTGGCTTATGAAATGTGTAAATGGAAATATTTTGAAAATTGAAAAACTCTGTTCTTGGTATTGGTTCTCTCCCTGGTTCTTTGAACTCCTCAGCTCTGTGGACAAGCCTTCTCCAAGCTCTGCATGGATGCTTTCATGAATTAAATCCTGAACTGTGAGTTTACAGTTCTTCTAATGCTCTCATTTTTAGTACTTTCTCAACTCAGCAAGTTTTAATATCCATGTAAATATCTAATCTGCTTTTGTGTCCTACAGAAGTCTTTGTTCTAGCAATATGTTGCATTGAGTCCCAGGGACAGGATGTACACCGGGGAAGGACCTTCAGTGATTAGAGGGCCACGTTGAGAGTGGCAAAAAGAGTCTGGCTTTGATCTCTGCCTTTATCAAAGGCTGTATGAATTGGTCAATTCTCTTAAAGTTATTCATAAAAAGCTGTTTAGCACAATTAACAATTTTGTTAGACATGTCTGCCTGTCACAGTGAGTACAGACCTAATTTTTTGGACATGACTCTATTTCTAGACTCCTAAATACCTCCTTTATAAAGTTCTCTTTACCTTTCTGTGGTTCCAGCTGTGCCTAACCCACTAAACTAATTACAGCTCACAGTTCCTGTAGCTCATCCTCCTGTGTGAAGCAGCCAGCATAGTTTAGTCTTGGCAGGAGAAGTACATCTCCTGACAAGGTACTGTGCCTGAGCTCACTGGCCCAGATATGTCCCCAAATTGTACTTCACTGTAAAGCCAGCTCTGGGAAACCAAGAGTCTCCTGTTGTCAGAGGAGGATGACTCACTGGGGAAATGCCAAACCAGCTCTGCCTGCAACATGACTCTGTGTCTCCTGGAGAGCTGTTCTCTGCATTCCCACCCTTGCTGGATCTTCCCCTCCCAATGATGCCTAGTCTGCTTTTGTGTGGACAGTCCTCTGCATTGGCTGCAGCAACCTGGTAAGAAATTCCCCTGCATGGAAAAGTATTTTACTGTGCTGGTGCTGAATGTGGCACCTGCAACCAATACTAGGTTTCTTCAGAGAGAAATAATTCAGATTTCCTCCTCCTCCACAAGGTAATTAGGTGGCACTGAAGATATTTTGTATTCCAAACTTCTTTTTAATGAAGTCATTTGGAGTTACAGAGCTACAGTAAATAAATATATAAGTAAAATCCTTGACAGTCCTTGCCATAATTTATTTATTTCTCTTTTAAAACTCAGCTGTTAACACACCACTTCTTTTAATAATTTCCATGATTACATCCTATATGCCATTCTTTGAGTCCCTGATACTTTTTGCAGGTCTATTTTCCAAAACTGGGAAAAAATAGTTAATGATGGAAAGTCTGAAATGTCCTCAATAGCACCCCAACAGCAGTAAAAACATAAATCTTATCCTGAGGACTAGTAATGTACTCAGCCTCCATTGTAATCATCTGAGACAATTAGCCAAGATTCTGGGTGTCTATAGAAGGATTTTAAGCAGATGACCTCATGCAAGCCTGTGTTATTCTGCATGAAGAGCTCATGAGTTTCCTAGAAACTAGAAGGGAACAACAGACACCAGCACTACAAGCCTTGTTTAGCCTGAACAGACACAAAGGACTTATTGTGCCTTGTGTGTAATAGGCTTTGCTCTGAAAATCTTTAGCCATTAGTGTGCCAAATATCCTTCTCCTTCTGCCGTATGTTATGTTCAGCAATAGCATTAGCTAATAAACTCCATGTTCCCTTGAAATCCTGTCTGTCCAGGCCCGAGTCTGTGATGATATGGACTATAATATTTCCTCAGGACTGTCAGTTCTACATTTAAAAACACATAGTGCTCTGAAAACCAGCTGCTCTGGAGCCTTATAAACCCCTTCTGTGTATTGACCAAATCATAATGACTTATGGTTGCTTCTATTTTTCCTGTTCATTAAATTCAGGGACAGACAACTCATAGAACATATCTACCCTTATCACTTTTATGCAGCCTGAATAGTCTGGTTTGTTTCGTTTGACAAGAGAAGTCTGAAATGCACAGAAAGGAATATAGGATTTCAAAATATAGGAGGCAAGGGTGCACATATCAAAACTGAAGGACTGACAGCTTGAGTCTCATTTGCAGAACTGAAAATGCTGAGGACAGTTGAGGAGACAGAGAGCACTCTTTCAGAGCTTGCTGCACTTTATAGCCTGCGGTGTACGTCTGTCTTGTGGTATTGTCTCCCCTGAGGTTTTTCAGGTGGAGGTATAAGACTGTTGAGAGTTGGAGAAGGTCAGTGTTACATATTCATTTTGGTTTAAATAATTGATGATGTTTCCTGTTTCTGCTTACATTAATTGCTCTCAGGTGTTGGAGAATTGCTCAGTGAGTTGCCTTTTATTTTGTTTCTTTAGAAAAGCAGCATGCTGCTTTTCAGGATACTGCAAGCAATGTGTTCCAGGCAGTACCTTCTAACTGGAGGTTAACAAGGCTGCACTGAATGTGTGTTTGGGTGCTATTGCTTCTCTGCATGTGTGTGCACGTATGTTTGTGGAAAGAGAGAAGAATGAGGTGGAGGAGTGCGAGTAGTGAAGAGACTCATGTGCCTTTGTGCTAACGTTTTAAAGTCTAATTTATATTTCCCTGTTCAGGGCTGTACATTAAAAACCTAATCCAGGAAAGCACAGAGTACTCAACTATTGCTTTCATTTTGGCTGGTATAATTGAACACCTGCAAAGACCTGGATCACAGGTAGCTTAGTTTTGATTTTTTGAAGAGGCAGGCTTAATTCCATAGTGTGATTTATCTGCTTTGTTACAGAGATTGGGAAAAAAAAAGTAAAAAAACCCAAAAACTATGAACTCAGGTTACTTAAAATTCAAGCAAAACTTTTTTCAGGGTATCATGCCTACACAATAACAGTACTATCCTCATTAATTTCTGCTTCCTTAAAGTGCCATTTCATAGACAGTCGCTGCAGTTTATAACTGATATGCAAGTGAGGTTCAAAATCAGCTGGAGGTACACTTTTTGAGTGGAATACATGATATATTTGATTAAAACAACTGCATCTGTGTTCTGTTAGTATCTTGGGTACAAGCTTTCACTGCATCTAAACACCTTGGTGTTTGATAGAGACTTGCATTTTGTTTGAGTTTGGAGTGACATAAGTCAAATGGTTTATCTGGCTGTAAAAATTGAATGGAGGTGTGGGATGGCTTTGAATTCAAGCCCTATCCCACCAGTCTGGATAGGTGTTTTTTCATTTTATCTGAACTGTTCAAGGACAAGGAAAGCTCTCCCATTTTTGTTTTGCCTTTTGAAGACACCTATTGAAATTTACATTATTGATTCAATTTTCTATGGGAGAACTTACTGGCTCATGACTTTTGTGAATATTTCATGATTTTTGGAAGATTAAGTTGTACACTATCCTACTGTTTTCCTTTTGTTATGCTGGCTGCTGTCTTTCAGTTTCCTTGTTAAGCAGTTGTAGCATTATTAGACTGGCCTTATTTTACAGAGTTCTTGAAGGAATAAATATATTTAACAGTTTTAAGCTGTATGTCATTTTTCTTCTGTTGCTCAATCTATATATTTTTCAGGAGTCTTTAGACCTTTCATTCCTCATCTGTGGTTTAGGAAAGGATGCCGGTTTGTCTGAAATATCTGAAGACCCAGACATCAGCTATATCTTAGCCACAATAAATCAGTCTTAGTGGCTCACCACGTTTTGGTTTATAACCCAGTAGCAGCTGCTGCCTATCTGATTATGGACATTTCCCTCAGGTGGGTAGCAGATTGGCGTATGAGTCTCATACTCCTGCATTGCCAAAAAATCATTGTTGTCAAGAAATTGCCGGATGTGGTAGGACACATCTCCCATGCCCACTACTGAAGTTAGAACACAATCTGTAACCACTTGCTGAATGACAGGGCTCAGGAGCAGAACAGCCAAGGATGTATTAGTTTTCCTGGACTAAAGAAAAGTGAAAAAGAAGGGAACTCTCTGGACAGGCTGACTACAGTGTTTGCTATTGCACCGTGCATGATGAAGGCCACAGTAGTCATCTTCTCCCTGTGTTCCCATACCCAACCTCATTGCCAGAAGAGCTTGCCACATGGGACTGCAATAACCAGCTTGCTTGCTCTGTTTTTGCAATCTCTTGTTGCAAAAGCCAGTGAGATAACTAGAAGCTCAAGTTTCATCTTGCAATTTGATTACTGCTCATTAAGTCAAAAGGGAAGTGTGCCTACAGTGTAGATGTGTCTATCCTAAATCCTATAAGCCTAAACTTAAAATCAGTCAAGCACTAAACACAGTAGAAACACACAAGTCTGGACTCTGAGTCGGGTGAGCTTCCATAGTTTCATGCTCCTTGTAGCCCAGGGAGGATTTCTGAACCAGACTTCATATACCAATGTGATGTGAACTGAACATTGTTGAGAGCAGGTTGTTTGAGAATGTATATATTTATATATATAAAATGTGTCAGTTTTTCCAATAAAGGACCTATACTTTAAAGTAGACAGCTAGTGAAGTCTTGGCTCTTTTTTCAAAATTAAAGCTTGTTAGCTTGTTTTATGCCAAGGAATTGAGATAGTCAACTAATTTCCTTGATGTGGCAGAGACATGTGTATATGGTTCAACTACTAAAATATGCCATGCAATCATAAGTTTTCCACAGTGTGTCATTTTGACTTTATACCTCCTGGTCAAGGCCTTTTGGCTTTGTGTCTCCCCCTCAGTGCTGGCAAATGCACTGACTTGGTGCTTTTCATTTGCCACCTCTGCCAGTATATAGGGAAGACCTGAAGATGAAGTTGGTAGTGATGTCGCCTGCCCACTCCTGGGAGCAGTGCTCTGGCCAGCCTAGCTGCATTTATGGGGTGTGCAAAACATCTCCTATTCTTGAAAGGGCAGGTTTTTTCCCTAGAGTTCTGGGAGACAACACTAACCTGATCTGTGCTATCTATTTTTGTATCTGTATCATCCACTGTGTCTGAATTTCCACTCAAACACAGAGCACAAGTCAATAAGCCCAGCTGTTTGGCATTATTTACATTATACTGGCATCTCTCCTGACCTAAAGAGCAAAAGAAAATAACAGGGCATATTTGAGGCTTAATAAAACATTGCAGTAGGGAGTCTTTTCTGAGCCTTTACAAGCATTTGCTGGAAGTGCATTTGCTGATTTAACAAACTGGGTAGGACAAATGTTTAACATGCTGTTGTAATGATATTCAGATGCTTTTCTTAGTATTTGTTGATCTGCAAAAATGTGTCCTTGCCCATTGAGCTAGAGAGTGGGATTAAATAAATAAATAAATTCAATGTGATGTGCTTGCACAAAAGCGTAGCAGTGACTGCCCCTGACAGATGGAAAAAAAGTCAATATGATGTCTGAGACAGCCCAGGCTCTGCACTGCAGAATAAATTACATGATTCGCTGAATGCCTGGGCTTCACACAGACATACACAAAATTGGAAAGATAAAAGCTTGCATTGGCTTCAGATGATATTTACTGCCTGATGGATTTACTAGAAGCCCCAGTATAGTCATAGTGTATTGAATTATTGGCCTCTATTTAGCTGTGTGTCCATCGAAGCTTGAGTGTCCATTTAAACGTAAGTGAGCTGGAGCCCTGCCAAGGCTGTTTGAAGCTTTGTGTACAGAGGAAGATACGAGGTAATGGCTACTAGCTTGAATAACAGAGAACTTAAGGATGCTGGGGGTAGACAACAAAGCAGAAGGCACATTCTTATCAATATTAATGTCAACATAAATATTAATACATGCTGCCTGGCACATCATTTTTGAATTACTGTTTTCTTTCTATTTTAACACAAAAGGCTGAAAATGACTATGATTTCTTTCCCTCTCTTTCTCTCAGAAGGGTGAGTTTGAGAAAGATCATTATCTTTACAGCTATCCATTGCCTCAACAGCAAGATTTCTACAAAGCAAAGGAGGCAAATGAAATGCTAGCTTTAAGAGGTATACTGCTACCACTAAAATATCTGATTAGAATAGTAAATATATTGTACAGAGCTATTAATATGAATTCCTTATTGTACAAAGGCATTTCAGTTGGGAAGTAGCAGGTCACTTACTGTGAACCCCACGAGATGGTCAGAGCATTGCTGCAGCTACAGCACAGGGAAGACAGGCTGAGTGCTTAGCTGCTTAACACATTGACTTGCATTTCAAGAAGCCTGGGGCTCTGTTTTTCGCCTGGCCCTTACACATGATGAGTTTAGCTTGTGTAATGGTTCAGCATGCTGAGGGAGGGAGACTGCCTCTGAGAAATGGCTGTCAATTGCAATGCTGCTGGCAGAGGATTTATCCAGTTAACTATACTTCAGAAAAAGGAAAGTAACCCTCAGACTGCATTGTGCTGATCAGCTGGATTGGCAACAAAAATGAGCAGGGTTTTGCTCCAGGTGAATTAGTTGCCGTGGCAGTGTGAAGGAAAAAAACGATGAGAAATGATGTGCCTGTGGGAGTAAAGAAGCACACAGACCAGAGAAGGACAAGACGTTATTTTGAGACATGAATAAAATGCATCACAAATCTTCCATCATCTTACAGATAACATGTTCACGTCAAGGACTCTGACTCACAGTTTCTGGCAAGTTGTAATGGGGATATTTACAAGGTTATTGCTCTCAGCTGTCCCTTTGTGCTGCTGCCAAAGGTTACTGCCCTGAAGTGCATATGGCAGATGTGAATATGTACTGGTTCCTCAGCTGCCCCTGTTCAAAGCCCACATACTAGCACAAGCCATAGCAGAAGAAAATGCCTGAGCTGAATCCAGTAGAGACAGATACAGTTTTGTCCACTTGCTTCTGAAGTATATGTGATGTTAAGCAACTATTTGCTCTGAATTTTCAGCAGTAATGGTAATAGAATTACAGTCTTCTGGAATTTACCAATAGAGACTGTTTGTCACTGAACAGAAAAGAGAGGGAATGGATCCATCTACTGCCTGATAAAGTGAAACAATGGGAGATTTATTTGAAAGAGTTCTTGATTAGGCATTCCAATAATTTTGTTGTTTCTCCTCACCTCCTCCTCTGAATCGCTCCTTGCCGAAAATGCTAAAAATGAAACTGAGCTACCACTTCTCTCTGATGGCAGAGGGAGTAATCTCTCCAGACTCCAGTGTGTTTGGGTCATGTGTGCAGTGCCAAATCAAAGGTTACTCAAAACTCAGGCAAGGAGGAAAATATGTTCCATTCCAAAAAAGGCTTTGGACATGTGTATGTTTTCTAAGACTAAGGAACATATTGCAACTTTCTGCTGTGGGTACCTCTATGACACTGCTCCTTGCTGTCAAAGGACTTTCATCTGGCAGTGGTACCTCAATTTCTCACATTTACTCAGCTTTGGACTGAAAAAGCTTTGACTTATATAATGTCATTGGACTTGTTCAAAGTTAGTTACCGTGACAGATGAGATCTGAGCAAGCCCTCTGGCTTTAGGTGCTGTGAAGCAAAGATTCATCCGTGCTTATGCACCACAGCTTGATGTTCACTATAAGCTTTTCAACTGGCCAGTTAGAAATGCCATCACCTTCATGTCTTCTGTCATACCAAGGCCCATTAACAGCTTTCAAAGAGAATCAAGACACAATAACTACTGAATTTCACCTCAAAAAAATTATTTTTCACATTCTTAGCTGACAGCTGGACTCATAAGAATGCCTATTTAATTAATTTCTAATAGGGCTGGAACTGTATAATATCTGGTATTATAATTAATAAAGAATTCTCCAACTTATACAGTATGGTGTTGCAGAATCATGCCTGATTCTCATTTATGCTACTGCCCCTTACACTTTCTCTGCACAGTTAAAGAGGCATAGAAAGGTGGAATTTTAATGAGCAACTTGTACAATCTTTGCTTGCTTGCCCAATGCCAAATCCATCTCTTCTTTGCAAGATACAAGAAGGGAAATTGTGACTCTTGTGTCTTGGTCCAAATGTCTATTACTTCTCTAATATTTCAAGGCCAAATGTCAATCTCTTGCCTTCTGGAGTGCCTGACTGTAGATGTCCTTAGATTTATGCATGCAATCTATTCTAATTATCTTTTTAAAAAATTCAAAATATATTTTACTCATGAGGGAAAAAAATCAAAAGGAAGTCCCAGCAAATGTTAAGCAGCATATTAATGAAGAAAGGCTAATTGCTTTGAAAAGAATAGTTATCTGGATTCCAAGATTAGTTACATGTGCTCTGGTTAATAAAATGAAAACCTTGCATATTTGAAAGTCCTTTGTCTCATCCGGCTCTTTCCAGTTTGTCTGTCATTCAGTGTTGTGAAATATTGTCTAAAATCCCTTGGAAGGCAGCAAGTGTCTTTTTACAAAACACTGTGTTTGCACAGCTTAATACTACTTTATTCCCTATCCTGTAACAAATAAACTCTGTGATAAAACCATTCCCTATTTCTAAACCAATTTATCCCTTCTCACTAATAAACATTAATAAACAAATGGAAATTAATTGTAATGGTTTAGTCTGAAACACTTAGTTTATCCTGGATAGAGTGTTTTTCAGTTCTGCAGAATATAGTAAAATCATTTTTTTTGAAGGAAAAGAAAATTTTGCCAGTGTTAAATGAATTCTAGTAAACGTCCCTCTGAGAAACTCAGTGCTCCACGTGTCATAGGGAAAAATTAATATGTGGATTTTTTAATGAGAACAGTATGCTTTGTCACCCCTATGAACAGTGCCAAAGGAGCATAAGACCTTAAAGAGTAGTTTTTTAAATAGTCAGCAGTGTTTTCTGGATTACCTGGAAACTCATTCAGCATTGGGCAGACCTTACCCCATGACTGAATGGCACTATTCCAGGTAAGCATGAACATATATGAACATTTTAAATGAGTGCAAAGGCTTCCTTTCACCCATTCACAACACATTTGCTGATCCTAGGCATTATAGGGAAGAAAGCTATAAAGTTTGAATGCTGAGGGTCAAGATCAAGTTTTCTATCTTGGTATCACTTGCACACATGCTTGTAGTTTGAAAAATATGTCTTCAGGAAAATTTTTTTCTGATAAGCCTATTGCAGTTATTTTGTTTTCCTCTGTGGTGTAATCTGTCTTCTAAAGTCATCTGTTAATTTCCACATTTCCTGCTACTTCATGGATTTAGTACATTAAAATTGTCCTTGTTCTTTTCTGCTTCATTTCCTGTGACACTTTATAGCTTCTGTGGCTTTGGTTTAGCACTAAAGATTTTAATTTTGCTGTGGGGTATTGGAAAGGTTTTTATGGCTGGTGGAGCATGTGGGGGATGTAAGACAGCAGCGCTGTAAACCCTTTTGATGATTGGCTGATGTTTGTTTGGACTCAGCAGCTCAAGCAGTCCCTGCCAGCCCCAGTGTTTGCTCCCAGTAGTTCTTACTGGCGTGGTTTCCACTGGGTCCCAGTGCATTCCCTGCCAGAAGCCTGCTTTTCTGCCTGTAACTTGTCAGTCCTGCCCCCCACACACCCGCCTCCCCTACCAGCACCCAGCAAAAAGCAAAGTTTATGAGAATCATTAAGTTTCAGCAGATTTCCCTAGTGATGCCACTATCTACAGATCCCTCCCCAAATGATATATCTAATGATACAAAGAAGGAAACATTTCAGGTTAATAAATCCCTAAAGTATGCTTAGGGAAAAACAAGCTATTAAACTGAGTTGGTTTCCCAGGTGGGCTAGAGATAAGATAATCATGAATGTTTTCTATGATTTGGGAATTGAATAACATATTCCTGAAGTTGAACTCTCCTGTTATATATGATTATGATCTTTCCTATTGACATATACACAAATTTTTTATAAAGCTCCTCAAGTTTCCAATATGTGGATTATGTTGGCAAAATACACACTTTACAGCTGGATATACAGATATAAATAAAAGGTACACGTACTATATATTATCGCATGGTGCTAATTGAATGTACCCTATACTGCATATAGATAACTGAAGTCCTGTTGTGTGTTGTGCATTCTGAATAAGGAAAGTAAGAAGAATAATTCCCAGCCTGAAAAATGATGGTGGGACTTACTAATAAACTGATAGAAGTGGTAAATATATGGTGGAAGTACTCACATCAGATGGCACAAGTGTTGAAGTGATTCATTGGAGAAGGAAACTGCAAAGTTTCACAATACCTTATAAAAAATGGACAGCCAATAACAAATTAAATGCAAGACAACCATGCATGTTTTAAATAGCTGGTGGGTTTTGAGCTGATCACCACTTCTGCAAATACAATGTGACTTCCGCTGTGAAGTAGCTCAGTAAAACTGTCCATTCAAACTACACACTTGCAGTCAAAAAAGTAAATAAGAGTTCTGTCTAGACTAAATTTGCTGCAGTGGCTGCTAGCCCACAAAGGCTGTCCAAGACCAGTGAACTGTGCAACCACAGAACTGGCTAAGCAAGCTGAAGTATTATATCCCCTCCAGAAGGGCCTAAAATAATGCTGATGCATGTATGGAATGCCCTTCCTGTGGCTAGATGTCATAAACCATGTCAATCTCTATTGCAATCAAATTTCTAGTGTTGGTTTTTAGGCTATTGCTGATCACTTTAACCTGTATAAGCTGAATGTGGGGAACAGATTTTCCTAAGCTAATTGTAATGTTTTTTTACCAAGTACCTTGCAAGTGCCTGGCATAGGAAAGTTGCCCACTAAGAGGCCAGGGGCTCATAAAGGATTAGCACCTGGACAATCTCTGTAGCTGTGTCCTAAAATATTAATGAGGAGAACTGAAACTTTATCTTCCACTCCAGTAATCAAAGGAAAGGTAACTGAAAGAAACATCTTGATCAAAAAGGAAGCCATGAGGATTTTGGTTTTAAGCCCATTGGGTGCAGGGACAGGCTCTGGGAAGAGTATTGCTGCCAGAGAGTGCATGGGCAAGGCTCCCTACACTCACCTGTGCTTGGAGGGACACTTAGGCCTATTAGGAGGAAGAAAATCCTTTTACTTAGCCAGTTCAGGTCTCATTTTGCAAGTATAGCCTGTAGCAAATATCTCAAAATGGAGCTGGGGAAAAGAAAAAAGCTGACAAAACTGATGCTGCCTCTACAAATCCAAGTGCTGGGCGACTACAGTTGCAGCACCACAGGAAGCCAGGCTTCTGCCAAAGCACATTACAGCCAATTTTTACTAGACCTCCTAAGGCACCTCTGTGACCAGGAGACCAAGATCCTGCCAAAAGTCAAGGTTTGGTGGTATTTTACCCTCCAGCATGTAAATTCTCTTTCTAGAAAAAGTCACAGCAATGGAATTAAAATGGTGAAAATGTTTTTGTGGCTTTTTTGCTTCAGCTCTTCTAAATGACCAAGCCAACTTCACTTAAACTCCAAAAAAAGGTTTACAACTTCAAACAACCCTTCTGGATGCAGACTGTGTACAGCTTTTGCTACCTGTGTTGCTTTACATTTTCTCTTATAATTATTTTAGTCTTGTAAACACAAAGTATAAATGCCAAAGAATTTAAATTCTTGTGAGTTTTGGAATAGTTTTATCATGAGGCATATTATATGTGGAGTTGCTTGTTTCCCAGTGTAACAGTAGTTATATTTTTAAATAATGAAATACATCACCCCAGAGAAAGTTATAAATACTTTATAAAATGTATATATGCTAAATACATATAAAGAAGAAATATGAACAAAAGAAATACATCATTTTATCACCAGTCGTTTCAACTGAATCTTTTCCAAAGTAAATAAAAAATCTTATTGAAATTGTTTCTAGTTATCATGATCTCACTGGGAAATGAAAGGATTTTCTTCAATAAAGTGCTGTAACTCAGTCATTATACCATAGTGAGGTAATTTGCTAAAACAGCTGCCTCTGATGAGCAAATCTTTCCATCTGGCAGAACCCAAATAGACACAAACAAGCTCATGCCAGTTTTTCTTACCAAAATATAAAATTAAAATAGGCTCCCTCTGCTCAGATGGAACCAGTGTTTGAACTGCAGGAACCAAGACTTTTCTCTTTATTGATGCCCTTTTCTTACCCTCATACCCACAGACTTGGCCCATGCCACCTTTGAGATGGATTACAGCATAATTGGGAATGTGTTTGCAATATAAACCTTCCACCAGGAAACCAGAAAAAATTAACAGTTGTTGGAACTTGTTAGCTTTAGCAGGACAGCACTGGTGGGTAGTTTGTTTTAATAGTAGGTTTTTTCTCTCTTTTTTTTTTTTTTTTTTTGCAGGTTTTTTTGAATGTGCTAAGGAAACTTCCACTGTTTCTTAGTAAAACAAGGTAGTGCTGCATACACAAAACCGTAGCTATACAGACTACATTTTTTCACAAAGAATCAACTAAATAAAGGACTGATTAACTTTTGTATTCTCAGGATACCTGTATAGAGTTGTAATCTCTAAAATTAATACTGAATGTGAACTCACTTTGTGTCAACTGTTTTTATGTAAACCATATAAAAATTAGCATTTTTCCATCACCATGCAGACTCAGACAGGGTAACCAAATTTTTTGGTGCTATTTTTCAGCCACACATTTTTAATTCTGTAAGTCTTAACAGTATGTGTATAATGAATAAGCATATGTATTTCATATGAGCTTTTTAATTAGTCATTAGAAAAGTCATTGCAATATATTGTCAAGACAGAATTAATATTTGAAAGCGTTTTTCGGTTTGTTAGCTTTTGTTCTCAATGGAAAATGTTGTAAGCAAAGTCAAAAAACATGATTATTAAAATTTGTAATGGAATGAATTCCTTTATACAAATATTTTTTTAGCCAAGGGCCTGATGTAGCGTTTGTGAGGTCAGTGGAACATCTCCCACTGGCTTCAACAGAAGTTACATCAAGCACCAAATAGGGAAAACTTGGATCCACGTGTAGGTCTGGATCCAAGAATTACACTTGGGTCCCATTTCAGTAGCAAGCAGTGCCAAATGTTAATTCTAAAAAGTCTTAAAATGTCAGGATTGGGATTCAGATATATCTCTGTAAAGTTTTAATTGTCTTGGAAGAAAATCTGCACCTGTGGAAGTGGTTTTCCCAGTGCACAGCATTAACAATATGCTTAAGATGTTTCCATCAATAGTAGCCTAGTGAATATAACAGCGTCCCTCAGCGCTATAGTGATGAAAACACAGAACCAATAAGGCAAAAAAAAGATCAAAAAGCTACTTTGTAGAAGATCTGCACTGCAATAGCATGCTGTGCACCTCATTGTGTCGACTCCCTACAGAGCTGCAGTCTGTGAACTCTGCCTTCCAGAGTACTTGGAATCTCAGAAATTTAATAAGTGACCATTAATAAAGTCATAGTTCTGTGTAGAATTGTACAAATCCTCATAGTGTAAAATCTTACCAGCACTTTGGGAGAAAGGATATTCTGAACTTGTAATATCAACATATTTAATGTTCTCCTTGGCTGCTGAATGTGATGTAATTTTAATGTACAATATGTCAAGGTTGTGATACTTCGCATTGTCCAAAAGCATTGATTGCCTCTTGTGTCTCTTTCACCCATATGCTATGTATTACTGGTAATGGGAATATATTATTGAAAGCAAATTTCTCTGTCAGTGGTCTTAGCCTTGTGCCAGCTGTAGCTAATGAGAAAGTTTCCTTTGACTTCAAAAGGAAAATGGCTGTCAAATACAGGAAATAGTAATAAGACCTAAGAGTTAATTATACAAAAGAAAGGTAAGAAGGAAGCTCCTGCCAATCAGTCTACTGCTGTGAGGGTTATGAAACATGTTTTGCAAAAATAAACCTTTCTTTCTAAACACAAACACACCTAGAAAAGACTATAAAGCAAACACCATGTTTACTGACATTTAATGTCCTGAGATCTAGCTATGCACCTGTTTGTTGTGTTCCTTTCATTTAATCTAGTCAGATCCACGCTCCAGCTATTAAATATTCATTTAGCTGGATATTATTGTTATACCAAGTGTATTGCTCTTTAGTAAACTACATTGAGAAAAGCTGAATTCAATTCACATAATTTACAAAGAGCTTTTTTTGTAGACAATAGACAAGTGAGAACAAGACAGATCAGTATTTGGGAGAAATTACCTAGAACATAAGAATTTTCTGAGTCTTAAAGTGTATATTTTAACTAATAAAATTATTCATTAGAAATTAGTGATGAAATTAGTATTATACAAAGAACAAATAGTGGCACTGGGATATATCCTCCACTAATATTTAATGTTCTGATTTGTATTAGCTTCAATGAATAGCAATAGTGACACTGCATCTTAATTTTGCTTTAAACTTTTCAAATAAATCTATGGTAAAGCTTAAAGGAACCAGTTTGCAGCAGATTTTTCAAGTGTTTGAACAGTAGCAATCATATAGCTACTGCATGCATATCTGTATGTTGGTTTATACATATGGATTTCATTTTATATTTATTATAGTAGATAGTCTGAAGCATCTAGATTTTTGTGAAAGAAGGCTATCATTTACTCCAGATGCAGAGGTAATACTCTACCAGTCCTACTATCTTTCAAAAAATTTCCTATTTTGGTAGAGAAATGCTGAGTTCCTTCACTTTCAGGTAACTGTTTTCCTGCTCTTCTTTTTCCTAATGGTTGGAAAGTGCTTGGATGAAACTAAATTCTGAGAAAAATAATGTTATGACCTACTGCTGTCTGAGTAAAGCAATAGATCTTATGGACCTTGCTAGCTTTATCATAAGCAGAAAGGTTGTTGTTCTTTGTCAGACAGAGATATGAAAAAGAGAAGTCACAGACAGGAGATTAACCTGAAGCTCCACACCTGCATACTCATTTCCTGTAAAGGTGGCTGGAAAAAGAGACCTTACTCCTTTAGTCCGGTCCAAGTACCACAGCCCTGTTTTCCAGGGTAGTCTTGAACCTGTGGTTGGAATCTCTGACCTTTGTTTGATTTTAACATCATTGACAGCAGTCAAGAGCCTTCTGGAAGCACAGACAACTAGGAGGGTTTATTGACTCAGAAATGACAGTAATTCATTTTCGGATACAAGTAATTATACTGCTCTTTTTCCTGATAATATTTACACCCATGATAGAGATTTCTGTAAAGTACATTATAGTTAATTGCAGAATACACAAGATATGGAAAAAAGGTTAAAATTATCTGTGCAGTGATCTGAAGTAACAACTAGACTTTATTTTAAATTTCCTTAAGCTTTGTTATTTATACCATCATATTAAATTTATTTAACTTTTTGTGACATTAGAAATGGGCTCAGCAGGGACCTATTTTGAATTCAGATTTGAAACATCCCAGAGCTCAAGGAGGTTCAACTCTGGAAGTGTTGTTTTAGACTTTTACGAAGAACAAAATTGAGATCTGGCTTTAAGTTCTAGCATACATGGTAGTTAGGTATTCATTTTTGGTCCAGATCATTTCCTCCTATGATGTATGTACAGGGCTTGCATTTCCAGTGTTTTTCATACTTATGAATATGTAGTGTTTACAAGATGTTATTGTTCTGATCCGTGAGTGTGCAAGGGTGGGGACACATATCACATCCATATTTTGTGTGTATATGATATTTGCAAATATTTGGTAGCCTATGTGAAGACAAGATTACCCTTCAACTAAAAACATTTTTTACACAGGATGTCCATTCAGCTTTTGAATGCCATACTTTCAGCATTCATGCAGAAGAAAATTCTCTGGATGTGCAATTTTAACAGTACATCTTCCATAGTGTTTTTCAATGTAGCAGAGTGTGAGCGTGCACATGACAAAATCATCAGAGCCAGGAGCTGAAATGTATTCTCCAGAAACTTAGTGAGTGAAGAACAAGATCTCCCAGAAACCTGCCTTTCCTTCCCCCGGTCGCTCTACTGCATCCCTCAGCTCTGAAAAGAGTGGAAGTCAGTGCAGAGAGGATATACACACCTTGGAGAAATGTGCAGCGCTTTTTTTGTTTTTTTTGTGCCCTAAGATCAACTAGGCAGTTTAGAGGTCAGCAGTGAATATGTGGTAATTTAAAAATTATTAACAGCACTTCGAGCTGTGACTTCAAGACTGAAAATTCCTTGGCACAGGGTGCAATTTTATTGGCTGTTAAAACATTTTTTAAAAGGTGGAATAATATATAAGCCTTGCTCTACTACATGGTACTCTTAATCATAAAATCATAGAATTGTTTAGATTGGAAAAGGCCTCTAAGATTATCAAGTCCAGCACTAAACCACATCCCTAAGTGCTATACCTACATGTCTTTTAAATACTTCCAGAGTTGGTGTTGGAGCATGTCCAAAGAAGGACTGTGATGATGGTGAAGGGCCTAAAGTGCAAGTCTTATGAGGAGTGGCTGTGGGAACTGGAGGTGTTTAGCCTGGAGAAAAGGAGGCTCAGGGGGGACCTTCTCACTCTCTTCAATAACCTGAAAAGAGATTGTAGAAAAGTGCAGGTCTGTCTCTTCTCCCAAATAACAAGCAATAGGACAAGAGAAAACAGCTTCAAGTTGCACTAGGGAAGGTTTAGATTGGATACTAAGTAAAATTTCTTGTCTGAAGGGGTTATCAAACATTGGAAGAGGATAACCAGCGGAGTGGTTGAGTTATCATTCCTTAGGGGTCTTTTAGAACTGAAATGAATCACAGAATCATTAGAGCTGGAAAAAGAACTCTGAGGTCATCGAGTCCAATCTGTGACCTAACACCAACATGTCAACCAGATCATGGCACTAAGTGCCACATCCAGTCTTTCCTTAAACAATCTAAAATTGTTGTGAGAACAAATATAGTATCTATGTTTCTATCATTCACAGTTCCTTCTCTGTTTGCAAGAAAAAGATCCAGTGCATTCCCTAGTTACCTTACTCACCAGCTGTGTCAGGAAGCTATCTGCCAGATGCTCCATGAACCTCCTGAACTATTTCCTCTCTGCTGTATTGCATTTCCAGCAGACATCTGGTAAATTGAAGCCCCCCACAAGAACAAGGACTAGTTATTGTGAGACTTCTTGATGCTGCTGATAGAATACTTCTTCTGCCTCTTCATCCTGGTTGGGTAGTCTATAATAGACTCCCACCATGCCTTTTTAATGGTCAACTTTCATTCAATCAGATTCTAAAATATTAATTTCCTGAAGAATAACACTACTTAATTTTAAGACCCTTAAATATAATTATAAATTAAAATGTTTGCTGTGCATGTCTTGGGACAATCACATTTTAAGGGGTAGTGAGGTGTTTTGCTTCTGCTTCATAATTGGCCAGTTTTATTATTTTATGATGAAACTGCACCTCCTGCTAGGTCTCATTGATTAATTAATGTGCTAGCATGTGCTATGTCTTTATAGAACACACCAGCCTGTGAAAAAACAGGTTGTAGCCAAATCTTATACTACTTATGACATAATTTAGCATGCACAAAAGGGTTTGTCTGGAGTAAAAAGTTTGAAGAGTGTTGATCTTTTGCTCTGCCTTATTTTCCTTTTGCTGGACAGTTTCAGCTCATTGATTACCGAGGTGCAGCATGCAGCACTTTCATGTGCGTGCTACACTCTAACTAATGCATACCAGGACAGGCTAAGTGACTGAAAACTTCAGTCCTAGCCTGGTTATAGAATTAGTCATGCAAATGTCAAAGTTTGTACATTTTTAGCTTTTGACAGCTAACTCTAGGAAGGAATGAGAATACCATAGTAAAGTTTCTGTGACAAATTGGTCTTTGCCATTCTCTCAGGGGCTGCCAGCAAGAGTGGTGGATAGGATGATGCTCTCAGTGTGTCTGCTGGGACTTGAAAAGATGCCCACAACAACTCTACTACCTGCCCATGGCTTGAGCTGATGACCTGGAGGCTAGGGTGTCTGCAGCTCTATTACTTATCACCTGGCCCAGTAAGTGCATTAACAATGTCCATCTACACATCTTTGTGTGCATAGTGCCAGATTTTCTATTGAATGTGTCTCACTTCCTCAAGGATTAATTTGATAAAAGATAATGGCCTGGGATTTTAGGCTGATTTAGAGTCTGAAAACACTGGTCCACCCTTGCCTGATGTCTTCTGCACTGATTTTGAGGAGATCAAATATGGAGGAAAGACAAAAATAACCCTATGTTAAGTAAATCTCCACAGTGCCCAGGAGCGAATTTAGAGCCTTCACTTTCCTGAAAACTGAAATGTTTTGACCTGCTGTTAGACAGGTTGAAGGCTTCTTCAAACTAACTCCAATTTATAAGTATTACGTTGCGAAAGCACTGATACCATCAGTGATATTGGGATTCACTGGAATAGAACTACCCTACACAAGCACATTTTGAAAATATTGTTCCCACCTAAAAGCTTGTCTCCTGCAGAAAATGGATTGTACAATAGCTTATCAGTCAGAGAAGAGTGCACAGGAGAAAAAGGGAGAAATAAAAATAATAAAACTTGCTCCTGTGTAGAACTTTAGAAAAATGGCACTAACAAAGACTTCCAGTTCCACACAGAATTAGTGCTGGCAGAGGCAGCTCACAGGGCTGTGGGCGTATTCAGCTGTGCAGAGCTGATTATGGAAGATGAAAGAGACTGGCAATTTATTTCGTCTCATGCTGAAGCACTGCTGACAACTGAAAGTGAGGACAGAAGGATTCATTTGTTCAACTTCTGTTTTAGAAAGCAGTCTTCAAATGATACCACAGAGAAAGTTGAGGGAAACACTGTGGTGTAATAGAGTGTCTATTTTTTATTTTGCTGACTCCAAGATTTATATTTTGTGCTGTTGGGTTGGGGTTTTTTTTGGGGAGAGAGTTGATATTTGAGAAGCCAGACACACTATGTTGCTGGTGAAAAATGTAGGTGGTATTGGCCCAACTTAATACATGTAAAAATGTTGCATACATGTGCAAGTATGCAAATGGGAAAACATAGATATGTACACATGTTTATGTATGCATAAAAACAGATACATTTAACACCTTCCTTTCCACTCTTTTTTACTGTGGCCTCAGGAGTTTTATAATCCCTTCCAATCCTGAGATGTTTAAATGGGGATATTTAATTGCAGTATGAAGACTTATTCAGTAATCATAATAGTGTATAATTCTTGGCAAATTGGATGACATAAATTTTACACTTACTGAATTCTTCATGCACGAGAGTCTCAAGGAAAGATGACAGGAACCCTTAAGTAAGGGACAGGGGTATTGGATAAGGAATGAAGAAGGTACAGAGACACAGGCTGGAGACACAAATCAGACTCTGCTTACCTCTCATTTCTGTCTGCGGCAGGTGAAACAAAAGACAGTTGCCTTAAACCACTTGTGTAAAAAGTCTCATTTCAAAGTATAAACACAATGAAGCTTGGGAAAAGATTGCCTGGAAGCTCCCTACATACACACACTGAAAGTTTTAAGTCTAAGCCAGACTAACATCTGTCAAGGCTGACAACAGTATAATTGATCTCACCTTTGGGTCAGAAGAAAACTAAGTGATATTTAGAGGCTCCCATAGTTCTCTGTGTATATTGGTTATTTTCAAGGACTTAATTTTTAAATCGTAGTTAACCAACTGTGTTATTTCTCTTCAGTGTTAAAACATAGTTTGCAAGTAAAACCAGCCTTAATATGAAAGAGTTAGAAGAAATGTCTGCTGAAGTGGTTGTTACATTGAAATCTAGTTAAAATATAACCATGTATTCTCAATATGCCCTAAACAACAATGTGTATTTGCAGTGATGCTAATAATTTTTGGTACATCCTCCCAAATAACAAAAGGTACAGTCACTGAGTCCCAAAGTGTTCAGGACACAGAAAGGTTACAGTTTTCAAGGATACTTTTCAGTGCTGTGACCTATAGAAATAAAAACTATGGGGTGGGTATTCATCACACTAGGTTCCAGGTGAACAGGCATTACTCATGCAGTACTTTAACACACAAAACTCAGTTCAGTGTAATTATCCAAATATTCTCATTTGTTGCTTTGTGAATCTTCTCTTCAGTATGCATGGTGTAGCAGGAAAAACACAGATGGATATGTGATTAGGAAAGTGGTCACTCATGAATGAAAACCAGTTCTGCTTTGTGAAGCAAGAAACATCAGATAAAACAGCAGCTTGGCTTAAGCAAGTGATCACCTATATGAAACAAACAGCTTATGTAAATTTTGACACCATTTACTGTTATGCCATCTTTTCCAAACCTGAGTACCTGGTCCTGTTGCAACTTTCCTCTGACAGCAATGCCCAAGCAAAACTAAAAACCAAGGCACAGTTCCTTTTGTCTTTTCTCTGACTCCTTAATGAGAGGGTTGGACTTAGCCATGACAAAAGGAGAAGAAGTGTCATGCACCTGTTAACAACTCAGCAATTTTGGGAGCACACATGCTTCTGCCCCTCCCAGCGAACACTAGGGCTGCATGACGGCCTTCATTATAACCATGCCTAATACAGCATGCTTCATCCCTCAGGTCACTCAAACACCCCACAGTGTAACCTGTTTTCCTCCTGTTATTTTCATTTAAATTCTTCATACAAACTGATCAGCCTTTGCTAGCCCTGTATTGTGGAGCACAAACACTGGGACAGGTTACCTGGTATGGTACTGTGCAACTGGGCTGCTTGTGAGGGAGACATGATCCTTTTTGTATCAGCTGACTATCTGGTACACACATATAAATCCATTTTTTGGCCTGCTGGTCTGTCTCTACTATGCCCCTAAATAAGCAATAGCTACCTCAATGTTTCCATATCCGTAGATGGAGGAATTTATATTGTGTATTCTGATGGCTATTTCTAGGTTAACAATTTTTTTTCTAAATCAATGTGTGAGAAAATGACTTGAAGAAGAAGGAGCTTCAGCATGTGATAATAATAATAATAATAATGCAGACTAAGAATCTGAATAACAGCAAGTACTAACTACAAACAGCATCCATTTAAATGACATTTTGTTTGTAGATAGTCTGTTTGATTCACATTTTGACCATAGAAGATAATAGTTTTGCTACTGTTTCCCTTAGAAACATACTATAAAGCATATATTGTTTTAGAAAAGTGACTAGATGGTAAGGTGTCATTTCCAACTAAGAGAGTATTCAATTTTAAAGTTATTTCATGAAGAAATGTGTCCATAATAGTTTCTTTCAGAGTATGTATAACAATTTTGTCAAGCAAGTGTATCAGTAGTAACTGCTTTTGAAGAACTGCAGTGAATACTAACAAAATTATTTTTCCAATATAATTTTCAAAACTGTTGTTTTGTAAACTTGAAACCAAACTGTACTTCATATATTTACTAGCTGCCTTAATTCAACAGGCATAAAGATCGAATTTTATTGTATGAAAACAGTAAAGTTCAGCGCAAATTATATTATTTGATCTAAGCTAAATCAGGCAAGTATTAGTGTTTCAAAACAATAGTTTTATTGACATGGTTTGATGCTCTCTGTGACAGGGGATGGTGTCCTTCATCAGAAAAACATAAAATTAAATGGTCAGAAAGCCATTGTTCTTTATGTTATATATACCTCCTTCATTTAGGGCCATGTTTGCATGTTGTGTTCCAACTGTGTTGGGAATTTCTGTTCTGAGTGTGAGCAAATGAAAGCAGGAGCCCTGCAAGCCCTCTACCTACAGTGAACCTGGATAAGGTTCTTGAGTCTTTATTCTCTACCTGCAGTAACTAAATCTCACAGTATGTGAAGGTATGACAGGGAAGCAGTAAGAAATTGGTGTCCTTGCCCTCATTCCTATTGTCCAATTCTTACTATAATATTTGGAGGTTGTTGACCTATACAGTATAGAAGAGACCAGTAGACTTCAAAACTCAGTATTCTTATCAATTCACAGCATATGGAATGAAGGATCATGCTTGCTTTTATCTGTGAACTATGTACTGTGGGTAAACTATGGAAAAAACCCCTACAGTGACAGCTGATTTCATCACTATTAAGTCAGTGTTACTAAAGAAAGAAAAAAACAACGAAGATCATGAGTTGCACAAAAGGGCTAATTGAAAGGCGACCTCCCAGAATCTTCTTGTTTGGAAGGGAGCAGGCACCAGTGCTGCCTTTGAAAAGGTTTGGATATGTAGGTAAGGGAAGAGAATTCAAAATAATATATGGCACAGAGGTGCCAAATAGTAAAATAGCAACTCCATTAACACTGAATCTTTTCAAAAGCTCAACATCCTGAGTGTGCTTCTGAAAGATGCAGAACTGATAAGTCTGAATAAATTCTCTGTTGGAGATTCATTTAGAAAGCAAGCTCATTGAAATATGGCTAGAAAATACGCTAGCCTCTCAAAAGACATAGGAAGCATGAAAAAGAGAAATGAGAGGCTTTTTTTTTCTCTTTTCTTTGCAGTGTTGACATTGAAATGAAAAGGTACATTGAAAATCATGGAGGGCTATTCATATCTCAGGAATATTTCTGACTAAATCTGTTTATGATACCACCAGTCTTAATTTCTGTTTAATCTAATGGCTCTGTTTTTTAACCTGATATGATACCTTTACCTTCAACATCTATAACCCTTTGAATTATATACTGTTGCAATAATTATATGCTAGAAATACAGAAGCATGTGACAAGGGTCATTTATTAGTGCATTTTGTCTAGCCATTTAAGAAAGTATTTTCACATCTTCTGAAGTGTTCTGTAAAAAACTGTTCTTCAGGCCACAATCTGTCATATTGCATACATGCTGATTGGATTGTGAATGTACTGATACGCAGACATTCAATAAACTCTGCCGAATTTAAAAAAAAAGCAGTCATCCAAAATTTTATGGTTCAGTCTCTTTTCTTAAAACAACTAGAAAATAATAGTTTGACTCAATTCTAGGAAAATAAAAATCTGGTCTGAGTTAAGCCGATGGCAGTTTGGAAGCTTCAGCAATGTCTGAATACTGTGCAAGAACTTTTTAGCTTTCTAATATATTTCAACCCAGTTACAAGAAGGAACATTGTTTTGCTGAAAAACAAAGCAGGCATGGTTATTCTTGTCATAATGTTAATGTTACTGCTCCCTTTTTGAGCTCTAGCAATAGCCAGCAATGTATACAGAGAGTCTTTCTATGTCCAGAAGGTACAAGGCTAGTTAGATATGAAATTGTTTTACTTAAGACTGTGACAGTTATAGGAATAAAAAAAAAATAGAAAAAGAAGTATCAGTCAGTTCATATGGAAAGCTGTGTAGCACAGAAGGGGCTTGGATCTTTTAAGAAGGGAATGCTCCGCAAAATTTTAAAAGAGAAAGGGGAAACAGTCATTGCGCAATTAATTAAGCTGTTATCCTCTCACATGTTAAGTAGACTTTCAAGAAGATGATCTCTAGCAGTAATTTCAGTGCAGAAGCCAGGCATCTTCCTGGATTTAGCTCTTGATCCCTGCCACAGTGGGGCAAATCATGAGAGAATGAAGAGGAATCTAGTGAATAGAATGTAAGATAAGGATTCAGTTTTGCAGGAAACTTTGGCCCAGTTGCCAGTCTTTTTATAGACTGTAGCCTTGAAGAAATAATATAATTATTTTATGCCTAAGTTTTATCTCTGTTTAGTACATATCCCAGAAGCATCAAAAGGGTAAATTGTGTTAGCTGCTGGAAATAATATTTCTCAGCTACTAAGGTGCGAGGACTGATGAGTATATTTGGTAAGTAGTTAAGGATATGCAGTAGTTGGTCTGGGTGGTCAGGCTGCTTAATGATGATGGTGACAACACTTCCTACCCTTCAACCATCTGCTCACATACACTGATCTCAGGTCCACTCATACAAGCATCGTCCAAGAACATGGTACTTGACCACTCTGAATGGTGCCTGGGAGTGCTGGCAGGTCCTGATGCATCACTGTTGACACCATTTAACTGCTACCATGTTTTTATCTCATGACAAATGGCAGCCTACTCAATGACTCCTGAGCACATTTGCATAAGTAGGCTGGCCCATGGACTTCTCCAGGGGGCAGTTTGATTAGTCTTCCTCCTCTGGAAACAGGAGAGGTATCTGGTGAAGACACAGGATCTGCTGTCCCAGCTGGGCTTGAAACCAGCTTGAAAACAGCTGTTCTTAACTATATTTCATTTACTGTATAGCTGTGATCTTTCAAAAGTATTGATTAGGACTTTTCTTCCTAAATATGGGTGTCTTCTGATGTGATGCAGCAATTTCACACTCATAGACACTAACTTTAGTTACATTGAGATAATATAAGCAAGTCACATAGTTCCTGACCAAACCAACAGTGGCCAAAATTTGTACACAATTACATTGGCAGGAAGCAAAGCTTTCACCATCCTCCACCAACAGCCTAACCTTCTTGTCTGATTCTTTCACAAAACAATCATTATCATTTCCATTTACCAAAGATGCTATGTGTAATTGCAAGAAGGGAGAAAACTGCCAGCAGAGACAAGTGCTCAAATACCTCACTCAAGTGCCTGTATAACAATGCATGTAGTATGGGAGAAAAAAATGGAATGATTTATAGATGTATGTGCAGATGATGAGTGGGTTGAGATTTTTCTGGATTAGGATTAAAGGGCAGACTAGCAATGGCTACATTGTTGTTGTGTATTTTTGCTACAGTCCACCTTGATCAGAAGGAACTAGACCAGACCTTTTATTGACAGCCGGAAACAGCCTCACAGTCACAGGTCCTGGTTCTCATGGGGGAGTTAACTACCCTGACATTGACTGGAGCAACAATGTATCAAAGCAAAAACAGTCCAGGAACTTCCTGGAAAGCACTGACAACCTTCTGACACAGGTGATGGAGGGGCCAATGAAAAGAGATGTGCTACTGTACCTGACACTAATAAACAGGAGTTTGGAGATGTGAAGTTTGGGGTCAGCCTTGGCTGCGGTGACCATGAGATTGTGGAGTTCAGTATTGGGCGAGGAAGTAGAAGGGCAGCAAATGAGATTGTGACCATGTTCTGTGGGAAAGCTGTCTTTAGCCTCTTTAGAGACCTTCTTGGAAGAATGCCATGGGAAGAGTGGTTTGAGAGAACTGGTTAATATACAAGCATCACTTCCTTCCACCTCAAAGATGGTGCGTCACCATGGGCAAGAAATTGAGCAAAAGGGACAGGAGGCCTGCATGGGTGAACAAGGTACTCCTATCAAAACTCAGACATAAGCAGGAGATACACATGAGGTAGAAGGACGAATGAATATAGGGATGTCAGAACAGGCAGAAATGTAGTGAGAGACCAAGGGCCATCTGGAACTAAATCTGACAAAGGATGTCAAGGATAACAAACAGGCCTTCTTCAAACACATCAATAACAAAAGGAATACTAGGGGAAATGTGGGCCTGTTACTAAATGGAACAGGGACCCTTGAAACGGAGGCTGCAGAGAAAGAAGAGATGCTGAACATCTTCTTCGCATCGGTCTTCACTGACAAGGCCAGCTCTCAGGATTTCCTGATGCAGGAGACCAGGGAGAAGGTGTGGAGTAAGGAAGACTCCCTTGATTGAGGTGGATTTGGTTAGAAACCTTTCAGTCAAATCTGAAATCCACAAATTCATAGGCCCCGATGGAATGTACCTGTGAGTGCTGAGGGAACTGGTGAACACCATAGGCTGCTCACAATCATCTTTGAAAGTTTGTGGTAGTCAAATGAGGTGCCTCAAGACTGGAAGAAAGCAAATGTCGCCTCAGTTGTTAAAAAGGCAAGAAGGAGGACACAAAGAACTGCTGGCCGATAAGCTCCAACTCAATCCAGGACGTAGAATGACTCATTCTGGAGGCCATCTTGAAGCATGTGGAAGACAAGAAAGAGAGTCAACATGGATTCACTGAAGGGAAATCATATTTGACCAACCCGATTTCCTTCTGCGTTGGGACTACTGGCCAGATAGATGAAGAGAGGGCTGTGGATATTGCCTACCTGGGCTTCAGCAAGGCTTTTGACATGGTCTCCTGTGATATCCTCATCAACAACCTCAGGAATCATGGAGTGGATGAGTTGACAGTGAGGTGGATTGAGAACTGGATCAATGGAGGGTCCCAGAGGGTTGTGATCAGTGATACAGTCTGGTTGGATTAGGCTACATATAGTGATGCCCCTCAGAGTTCTCTACTGGGACCAGTACTGTTTAATTTGGACATCAGTAACTTGGACAAAGGGACAGAGTGCCTCCTCAGCAAGCTCACTGATGACGCAAAGCTGGGAGGAGTGGCCAATATGCCAAAGGGCTGTGCATCCTTTCAGTGGGACCTCAACAGACTGGAGAGATAGACAGAGTGGAACATTCTGAAACTTAGTGAAGGCAAGTGCAGGTCCTGTACCTGGAGAGGAATAACCTCATGCACCAGTACCGGCTGGAGACTGACCTGTTGGAAAGCAGCTCTGTGGAGAAGGATCTGGAAGTCCTGGTGGACAGTAAGATATCCATGAGCCAGCAGTGTGTCCTGATAGCCAAGAAGGTCATTGGTATCCTAGGGTGCATTAGGAAGAGTATTGCCAGAAAGTCGAAGGAGAAAAGGAACTCACACAACAAATATGGTCCTTGTTAGTATTACTGATATGTGGTAGCAGTGTCTTTGTAATATAGTTCTGAAATACCATTGCAGCATGAAAGCAATTCCAAAACATTTAGCAGTACTTGAAAATGAGTGCCAAATACACAATTATTTTCTATACATTGGTCTTCATCTCACCCCAGATTGCTCTTTTACATGCCATAATAAAAACAGGGGAAAATTAGATTAGACTGAGAAGCCGTATAAGCCTTTACCTATTCCCTTTCTTTTATTAGCATCTTAAATTTTTTTTCTGGGCTGATGAAGGTGCCTTCTTATGTCTAAGCCTTTTATAGTGCTTCGTCCTCACACAAATAATCATGAAAGCACATCAAATAATAACAGCAGGGGAATTACTATGCTGCCAAAATGTTCTCATCAAGCAACTAGAGTGTAGTCATCATTATAATAATTTTGAGAAGTTGAATGTAGTTAAACCAGCAAGCTCAGCTCCTCTGAAATCTCTGAAGCTTTTCTCCTAAGAGTAAAGGAGCTTCCAACTATAAATAAGGATCAGTAAAATATACCAGAAAAGGAAAATTCATCCACATTGCTGAATGTACATATACATATGGGTATGCATATGTTCAGTTCCACAACCACGAAATAGGTTGGGTTTTTTATGGACTGAAATGTTTTGGTGTTTTCTTTTTTTTTTTTAAATTTTTTTTTTTTATTTCAATATTTTGGATATTATTTAAGGTGAAAATGTGGAACCTAACAAAAAGGGTCTGCCTGCATTAGTCTTTCTCATTAATTTTTGCTGCTTCTCCAAATACAGTTCTGTGTGAAAATGTTAAATTTAGTAGAGTATATTAAGCATTCCAGGTGATATGTGTAGTTAACTGAATTAGCATAGCAAATTATCGTCCTGTTTTATGCCTTGTTGCAACCATTTGTGAAATAGAATTATATTATTCTACCTCACAGATGTGCAGTGAGACTGAAAATGTAATTTTGACTCCCTTTAAAGAAGGAAAATTACCTAAATGTGCCAAGTGTTTTGTGAGTGCTGTTGTTAAATTAGTGTATTTTGTCTTTATCCTCTGATTTCTAAAGCTATTTGCAGAGACAGCTGCACCTGTCAATCTCTTTCTGAAGACTCATTTAATTTTCTTGATTTCTGCTCTGAGAAAACTTCATTTGTGACTCTTTTTTTTCCCCGTAAACTTCTTATTCCTTTTTAATTATCTTTTATTTCCACTTGTTTGCCTCTTTTAGCTACATTTATTTTTTATAAGCTCTGTTTCCAAAGAACCCAGATTTCTTTCTCTAGAAGTCTGCCCACACTCGGGAAATAGTTTTGCATCTAAGTCTATTCCAGTTCTTCAAATCTACCTTTGAACCTTCTGGCAAGAGTGTTGCAGGCTTACTTAGGACTGATTTCCTCAAGTCCTCCTCATTTCTTACTCCCCACATATGGGAAGAATATGTTGTGAATGGAAGTGACATACAATATGCCAGCTACACTTTAAAAATACCTCAGGTAGATGGCATTTATGCTAAGGTACTCTGAAAATGCAGAGTTCAGATACATAAGTCTCAAAGGACATGTAGTGGGTTGACCATGGCTGGATGCCACGTGCCCACCATGCTGCTCTATCACTCCCCCTTCCTAGCTGGCCAAGGGAGAGAAAATAAGTCAGAAACCCCCCGACTTTGTAGGTCAAGATAAGGCATTTTACTACAGCAACTAATTGTGTGTGCAGAAACACAGAGAATGGAAAAAACCAAAACAGTTTTATTCTTTACTTCTCATTAACAAGTTATGTCTGTGCCACATGTGATGGTTACTCCAGAAGACAAATGTAATAATGAATGCTCCCTTCTTTCCTCCTCTTCTTTCAGATTTTATATCTGAGCTGATGTCATTATGGTACAGAATATCCCTTTGGTCACTTTGTGTCAGCTGGTCTGACCCAACTGCGTCCCCTCCCTGAATCTTGTCCATCCCTAGACTACTAATGAGGGCTGAAACATTGAGAGACAGCACTGACGCTGTGCCAGCACTGCTCAGCAGTAGCCAAAACATTGGTGTGTTATCAACATTTTTCTAGCTTCCAGTACAAAGCACAGCACTGTGAACTCTCTCACCAATACAAGGTGTTATCTGTTCTCTGTGCTGAACAGTTTAGTACTTGCACATTAGACAGTCTGGAGATATAGGTACAATTTCCTCTGCAATTTTAATACATATTTCTGAGGTACCCTTCAAGTTCTGTCTGTTTAGCGCTTAAAACACTAATGGGAAGATATATCTTGCGAAGAGATGAGCCTGTAATGTCTACACTTCACCATAATGCATGTGGCATATCTGTTTCCAACTCTTAGGAGGTGTTTCAGATATATTTCACAGAATAGACCACAGAGTGCTTACTGTGAAATATTACAATGCATTTAGCAGCCATTGTAGAAATAGATGAATGGAGAGAAACATAAATGAACAGTGTAAGTGTACAGTATATCATCCTTAATTTTTACTTTATCAACAGTACTGACAGTTCATAAAAGGTGTTGTAGTTACAAATATTTATTATAATTCCACTGGTCTAGTGAAACTGAGCTCCTTCAGAAGATGTAAATGTTTTATTTGATGGAGTCAAAAAGGTGCGTAACTTTGCTGTTCCCAGGATGATGGTCATAGTTCTGAAATCACAATGGAAACAAAAAGTAGCAGTGTTGGGAGGCAAATTATTTTGTTCTGCACCCACATTGTTTTGCCACTGTGTTTATAGCATGTTGTCATATACATCTAAAAGGAGAATGAGAAAACAATAACAAGTCCTTTGATTTTGCAGCTCTGCAAATCCTTACCCAGAAGAGTGACCAAGAAAACTGACTTACAACAGGGTTTTCACAATTACATTCTTATGTTGTCATGATAGGCACTCATTAATTTTGATTTTCCTTCTGTTCACTGAGCTCAGAGAAGGTTTGTACCAGTCACATGAAGACATCTGACATTAAATACCCAAATTAGGACCCTAATTGCCTGTAAATAGAACATTATTTTGGAAAAAGAAAATATGTAGGCACATTCAGACTCTGATTCAGGTCTGCACAGTGCTGACTAACCCCTTGGAGGTGACCAGTCCTCTGCGGTTACATTATAGGTAGCCCAGAGTGAGTGAAGTTCTGGGCTTTGGTGTCTCAGACAGGTATTTGAAGTTGGGTTATGTGAATTGTCTCTGTGTCTGCTCCTGCTTTCCCTGAAAGCATTAGGAATAATTTTGTTCATTTGAATAGAATTAAAAAGAGCTCAATCTCTCTCTCTCTCTCTCTCTCTCATTCTCTCCTCTATCCAGCCCATAAACAGAGTTAAAGATATACCTTGAATTTCATTACCTATTTTTTTCTGTAATTCAAATTAGCCTGTTTTTAAACTTCAGCACCTTCAGTTATTGCTACAGAAATGACAGATTCTTTTTTTGAAAACTCATTAGTAATATTTTGAAATGCTCTGTTTACAAAAGCTTTCCTCTTATCCATTAAAACAAATGAATGACTTATCAGATTTCAGAATACTTGTAAGGTGAGCCTTACAGATCCCATTAAATGTTAAAGCTGTTTGCAAGAAAAGCGCGCCTGTCCTCATGATCTCAAGTCACAGTGTGCTAGCAAAATAAAGAAAAAGGATTATAATAATTTGAAATACGTGAGTCAAAAAGTGAATTCCTAGGATTCTTATTTTAATTCTCTGGTGTTCCAAACAAAGTTCAGGAAGGTTGAGAATATAATACAGGAAAATATGCACTGAAGTACAGAAAAGATTAAGTGAGTGAACTGTGCAGCCATGACCCCTGTATATAAAAAAAATGTTTTCTGTGCAAAATTAAGACTGCTGTTAGATGTACATTTACAGATTGACTGCAGATATATACAGCAGTGTCATTTTTGTTCACTCTGACTTTTCTACTGCTTGATTAAAAGACTAGACATTTTCCCTTGAGATTCACTCTTCTGGCTAATGTGCTGTAATTGCAACAGAGTGCTTAGTACAGCAGCAATGAGCACTATTCCATAATAAATTTAGGTCACCGCAGAGTTCATCACGTAGTCCATGGCAACAGAAGATAAAGCAATGGTTAGCTCATCTCTAGCTTTAGCTGCAGTGTCACTGATTCTCCTGTCTAATGATACTATTAGAATTAAATGTAGGCAAATTGTCCAAGTCCCAAGGTCTCTTCCTTCCTACTGCATTTGTAATTTTTCAGAAAGAAAAAAAAATAATGTAGCAACATTATAACACAAATGTGAACCAGAAGAATTCTTAGCCAAGAAAAAGACAATGACATTTTACCTTGGAGTGCTCCTTTCCCATTACTATATAATCCCTCAGATCAATATTTTTGAAATGTTTTTGTCTTTATAAGCCTCTATGCTTATTTTTTATTTCTCTAGTGAAAAGCAGGCAAAAATTGAGCAAGTTTTTCAGAACTGTTGATTGTATTTGCTAAGTGTTTGGAATAAGTTTAGGGTGCAATTTGCTACAAGAAGTTTTTTCTCTCTATTGACTTGACCTTGCATTTGAGAATATTTTATTCATTAAGAACATTTGAAAAGTGGCCATTCAGATTGAATTCTAGCTGCAGGTCACTTGCAAGCTTTTCCTCTTCGAAGTTTTTTAAGTTTTATTGATTCTCCGTTTAATATACTCAAACACCACTAAATGCCTGTTTCCTTCATTAGAAATACAGGTAGGACTGAAATATTATACCCCAGCCAGCACAAAACTTCATTTAGTTTTTTTGTCATTTAGTCACTTATTTTAATCCTTTATTGTTGCTGTTGATGATGTTTGCTAATTAGCATATCTGTTGTGAAAGGATTGACAGAAAAGTTCAAAGCTTTGAAGCATAAACATCTGAAAGCTTTGAAGCATAAACATCTGAAAAAGGTCCAGGGATGGGGGTAGGATTTAACTTTAGCATATATTACACTTAGAACTGGGAACAGTGAACTGCAGTGGTTTGCTGGAGTTGGACACACTTTTTGCTAGTCTTGAAGATCTTAGCCTTAAGAATCTCAAATATTTTTGAAGAATTTAGTATTGGTTGTATGCAGTGCCATATAAACCTGTTGCAGTTGTGAATGCTAAGAACAATGGCCATTGTTCCATCTTATAAGAATATGGAAAGCAGAAAGATGTCTGTAATTTGTCTAGCAAAATAAGGCCATTGGATTGCATCTGTCTTCGCTCTTTGATCTGTGACTAAACCAAAATATTGAATCTGCATAATTAGGATGGACATTTTGAAGGGAATTTAGGGAAGCTGAAAATTTCTCACCTGTAGCCTCTAGGTTCTTGAGAATTCATGTTATCGTCTGGAATTTTGTTGTAATACTTCTCCCAGGTAAGTTCCTAAAACAGAGCTTTCATGAATCCATAAGTTTGAGTATCTTGCTCAACTCCTCAAAGACGAAGTCCTAACCATTACTTTTGTGGTACTACATGACCAATGGCCCCCTTGACTCAGCTTTTTGTTCAGGTTTCTCTAATTATGCTCCAGCTATCAGATTATTTAGTTTATAGTAGAACTTTTCTGAAATATATAGGCACTAATATTCTTTACATATAAACTTTCTTTAGTCAGTGAAGCTGCAAGAATATATGTCAGGTAATGACTTAATCCACATTTTACACAGTTCTTGCTTATTGAAAAGGTAAAGGTTTTTAAGTTGCTAGCAAAAAATTTTTGATAGTCTATGAAGTGGTGTTTATTTTGGCATGGAAGTGGAAAGATACACATTTGAAAGAGGAATAATGAAAGAAATTATGGTTCTGTTTATACCTTATTGGTATGATTTATATGGTGCAAAAAAGAGAGACAAAAGAAAATTTCAAAGACCTTTCAAACCTCTTCATTTTCAGAGCCTGTTACCGAATAGAGCTCTAAACTCACTCTGCAGCCACATGATTCAAGTAACTCCTACTTAAAACAATACTGAACTGATTATGGCTCCTGAATCTAATTTCAGTTCTGTGGTGTCATTAACTTTGATTGAAGGTGAAAGGTACTAAAATCTTGCTGAGATAGTCTCAGATCATAGATTTTCCATGCGAGTCACTTCTGTTTTCCACTTTTAAGAGTACAGAGCAAGTGCTTTAATATGGCTTTTCCATCCTTACTGTGTATGTTTCCCTTATCTTTCTACAACATTTATCATAAGATCTTTCTTACAGGGCTGATTTCCCTCTCAGTCCAGCTGTGATTATGCTTCTGTTCTTAGATTCCCCTTCTCCAGATGTCTCTGCTTTCAATTTACTCTGTTTTCACTCACTCAGTTCTTTCCCCAAGTAAGGATATTGTTACAGATCTCAAGGTTTGTCTATAGATAATTCTGTCCCAGAAGTCATGACCATTTCATTTTTGGGTTTTTCTATGATTAAGAAACTGATTGTTTCAGCTGTAGTTGTGTTGCTGAATGTCCATGATTTTCTTGTTCTACCTGCTGGAATTTGTTTCTCACACCAGGCAAGCAGCTCTAATGTCAGATGACAAGGCCTCTTTGATCATCTGCAGGTTACTAACTTAACATCAGGCTGAATTTTAAAGACATTTTCAAGACAATCATCAATAGAGTCTATAATTCAAGATTTAAAAGTAGATATAGCTTCAGGATAGCAGTTCAGTATCAATTTTTAGGGATAAATAGTTTTAGGGAAAATTTTACTTTCTGATACAAGGCAGTAGAGAACTCACAAATTTGAGAAAGTCGTATATAGTTAAGTCTTTATTAGACCCTAATAGTAGAATATAGACTATAATATAGAACATAATATAGAATATAGTTTAATATCCCAGTGCCTTTTCCCACTATCATGATAGAATGAAAAGAGATTACTCTTGGACAAACAGTACTGAAAGAAGAGTAAATTTGTGGCATTATCCTAAGTGAAAAGATAAATGGGTTATAGCTGATAGAAGTTAAGATTTTATGAACTAAGGAAGGAAAATTTTACTTAAGACAGATGACCTTTCAAAAAATCATCTGGGTATTTCATCTGGCACTTTAGAAATTTTACGTAGGGAAACCTGTTTTGCTGGTTTAAATTTAAAAGGTATTCAAGCCTTTTATACCACTGAACAAAAGGTGAATTACAATATTTTTCTGTGTTTGAGCAGAAGGTTTCTGAAGTTTTTTGGTGTTACGCATCTGAGCTATTTCCACAAGCCTCAGAGGAAATTACTACCTGGAGACAGCCTGCTGTTTTTCTGTTTAGAAACCTTGAAAATGGACAGAATCCAGCATTCCAAACAACCTGTCTAAAGGATGACAAGGTTGCACAAAGGTGCTCACCAAACTGTGGGAAATGGGCAAAAACATTTAACATTTGATAACCAAGTGGTTCTTATGAACCTGCAGAAATTTCACCATTTTGATACATACTGGGATTAACAGAAATAACTGAGATAAAGGATATTAGAGTTTTACTAAACTCGCATTATTTTTCATTTCTTTTCCCCAACATAGTATGGCCACTGTTAGAGTAAAAATGTTTTTCCTAATTGCTGAATAGAAATGCATGTGTTACCAAGCACTTCTTTTATGCTTACTGTAAGATTAACTTTGATTTTCAGAGAACATTAAATCTGAATTGATAGTAAATGTTATTAAAATGCTCTTACATGTAACACATTGTTATTTGGAAAGATAGATTGCATAAATAACTGAAATGCATAAGAAAATTTGTTTACTGCTTGCACATTCTGACTATCTGTTGAATTCTCTCACCTGGGCATATCGCTCCCTAAATACTAAGTACTGGCAGCCATTCTGTAGCAAACAGTCTCATCATCACTGGGAATTGGTTCAGTTAGCCAAAGTTCATAGCTTAACCCACTTTTAGAATAATGTTGGGCTTGGGAAGTAGCAGCATCCATAAGCTGATAAAAAAGTTTTCCTGTTCTAGCATTTCTTACGGAGTTTTCTACAGTATGTGTTTTCATTTCTCTCATTATTTCATCACCACTTCCTCTTTTGACTGGTTTGCCCTTCTGAGCAGTCAACATATGCTTAAGATTAAGCTTAGTAGCAAATTTAGAAGAAAGGAAACAAGTGGATCTGATGTTTATACCTATCGGGCAAAAAACACAGGGACTCTGAGCAACAGAAGTGAATGTCTGTCTCACATCATTGTAGGAACAGAAAATGGTTTATTTGTTGTCTCTACATTGTAAAATCATAGACTTGATCATGAGATCAGTCATTAAAAGCTTTAACTTATCCAAAAATCATGAGTTCAAACTCCATGGCCAAGTAATTGCCCATAAATTTTGTGACGTATGTAGACAAATCATGTTTGATACATCTCGGCATACCTCTGTCTCTCCCCACAGGAGAAGACAGGGAAGAGAATCTACTATGAATATTTCGATGATCTGTTAATGCAGGTCCTTTCTGATTGACTTTTCTGCAGGTTCACTTGGAATGCAATGCTCTGTGACCTTGAAATATGGGCATTAATGACAGGATACCTGATCTTGCTTCATGTCACTGTCACCAAATAAAGCTTCTATTACAGCTGCTTTGAAATGAGCTGCTGGTGAAAAGACAGCCTCTACTGTTAAACCTACCTTAACACAAAGCCTCTGTTATTTATTTACAATGCTACATGAATCATCTGCACTTTCTGTGATAAGCCCAGGGCTGTGTGTCTTTTATTTCGGCTGACATTTTGCTGCCATTTGCCAGGCTAAGTAGCTACTGTGCAATCACTCCAAGCTGATGTGTGGCCATTATTTTGCACAAAATGGACATTTAACTCAGCTAAAAGACCTCTTTGAAGAGTAAAATTTGACGAAGCAAATTTTTGCTCATTAATGAGAAACTAAGTAAGTCTGTACCAAATACAATTTTGAGGTGGCTAAAGGATTTCTGCTGAGAATTTGTTAAACTAT
>NW_008679025.1:35805-54566 GCF_000695815.1 Acanthisitta chloris
TGCAAAAAAAACGGATTTCTCAGGGTACTGAAAGACTTCTATTTGGAATTATATGTTTGTAGCCTCACCTGAGAAGATATTTGAAAGGTGTGTCTTTTTAAAGGCAAAGAGCTGTCAGCTATATAGTTTTATATGTGTTGAAAAGGATCTAATAAAATGACATTTTTCTCTACCTTGTATTTTTGGTTTTTTTCTCAGATTTTTAGTTCTCAATCACAAGACAAATTTTTGATAAATCTACTGCAATTCATGACTCTTTATCTTCCTTTATCATGGCCTAAAATAACAGAATAACTGGATGTGTGGTGCATAGAATAACTGGGCACTTTTGTCTCTCTAACTTGAAGAGGCAGAAAATTGAACATGATCCAAGAATAAGAAGCCTTGCTTGCAGTGGTTTAGCTGCTGAGAAAATTTGCTGACAGGTCTGCTTGGATACTTATGGTCCTATTTGAGAAAACAACAAAAACAACAACAGTAATAGTACAACTCATACAAAAATGCACCGGAATTGTCCACAACTGACAAGCTACTGCTAGTTAGGGATTTAGAGACTGATGGTTAATAATTTATGAGTTTCTTATGCAGCACATTATGTGACTTTCATTTCTTGTTCATGGAACATATCAAATGCAAGGTGTTACTTGCAGATCTGGACAAATTTTTCCCAGTTTTTTTTCCTCTTCCAATTATTCAATAAATACCTGATGTGTTGTGTAGAACTGAGGGGAGGAAACACAAATAATTGTAGCCTGAGAAAATACCATCATGACATTCATCATCACTTTTTGGCATTTGCTGTCCTTTTATTAAACTGCCTGGCATTTCATGAAACCATGCCCAGACTAATTGCACTTTCATTAACTGTTGTTTTCCTCTATTAAATGATTTGATAGTATTTTCCTTGCAGGAATGTCAACATGTTTAACAAACTCTAATGACTAAGGCTTTGAGACCCATCCTGATGGGTCTCTTACTTATCCTCAGTTTACACTGAGACAGTTTTTAATGGTAAGACTATGAGCATCCTATTCAATTTGTCCTCCAGTTTGTGGTCTTTGGTAAATGTAAATTTGCAGAGGTGGACCCAGTAGTGCCTTTGCCTGACATCACATTTATTTTCACCTCCCTGCAGGATGCTTTCTGCTTTTCAGCTCCAGTGTTACAGTTCAGAGGTAGGCCATAATTGGTAGATTTTAACAGCGGCATTACGCAGGAGAGTGTTTGGGGTAAGATCACCTTAACAAGGGAAAAGCAGAGAAAAGCAGCCCCACAGTGAACCTGCTACACCCATAAAACCTGCAGGTTGATCTGCTGCCTCCTCCCTGCTCTCTTCAGGAGATGTGATTCAAGAGGACCAAGAAGCTGTGGGTAAAGCACCGCAGTCCCCAGTGCTGAGTGGAAACTGAAGGAGAGCTGTGCACATCTCAGCTCTCTGGCTCTGATGCTGCATGCTCACTTCCCAGCAACTCCTCCTGCAGTTTTACATGGTCCTTCAGGACTCCCTGAATGCCTGTTTTTTTCCCTTTGTTTTATTAAAATGACTTTCCTAAAGGTATTTCTACAAAAATATTCACACCGGGCCCTTCCCATTAGGACCAGTTTTACAGCATATCCTCTGACCCTAGTATTTAGATGGAAATCTCAAATATTAATTCCTTGGGAACAGATTATGGATGTAAACATCAATCTGTAGTGGAAATTATAGTCATTTGTTAGTCATATAAAAGAGAAACGTGAGTGAAACAAACTTATTCTTTTGCTATCTTGTCAAAAATAATTGGCTCATTAATCTTAACTATATTAATTTAGTTATACTATGAAGGTCAAATGAAAGAAGATTCTTTTGGGTTCTTGTCAAGTTAAATAAAGCTCTTTATATATTTACCAAAGTTTCTTTCCCTCTAAAACCTAAAGTTCAATAACACCATTAGCAGTTGATTATTAGAGAGCAACTAGGGATATAGTAATAGATACAAAGCAAACAAAGGCATCACACTACAGAATTAAAACACACTACCAACATCCTCCATGTGTGCATCCCTAACACATGTTTTTGTGAAAATAAACCTTACAAATACAGATCTACATATGATATCTGTATGGATATTTATATGAAATTGTAAATGATTTTTGAATAAATAAACTTTTGACTGCTCTATTGGTATTTGACCAATTACCTTTCTCTCACACACACACACAAGCGCAAGTGTGAAAATATACAGGCCCAGTCCTCACATATACACACATATACACATATTCACAGACACCCAACCGGATTTGCTGACAAGACACAATGCCTTTCCCATGTTCTTAACTTTTCTATGATGCAGTTTGCAGAATTGTGGCTTGGGGATTTCTGCAATTTACAAAAGTGCAACAAAACTGACTTAAGTAGGAAACCTTAGTATTTCTTCTCCTTTGTCTTACCAGTAGTGATTAACGTGGACTATGGGTAACCACTGAATAAGAGTGCACTTGAGGAATAGCAGAGCATTGACATGCATATCCAAAGACATTAAATCTGTCTCAAACATCATAAATGTGTAGAAATAGTTCTGACTTCATAAAATACCTCACAGACTGGCAAGGTGAAAAACTTGTAAGAAGTTTCAACACAGTAAGTGGAAGTGGGTGATACAACAGCTGCACAGAAGAAAAAAGACAGGCACCCAGCACTACAGTTTATAGATGTAATAATTGTAATTCCTGTTTGTAAAAAAACTCTTTTAGATAGTTGCTCAGAGTTTTAGCTGCTTACAGACATGGTGTAATATGATTAGTTGTATGGTTTTACGTACTCTTCTTGTGCTCTTTCCAGGCACATGATTTTAGATATTCTGGGTATTTTAGCAACTTTTTTTCCTTGTCATTAATAAGCAAGTTGTCAATTCTCAAAAAAGTAATTTTCTAGGACAGATACTTCATTGCCTTTTGACACTTATCTAATTAAAGCAAATAACTTACCCTTATTGCATATATACTTGTAATTTCAAGACTATTTTCACTTGCTGCCATCAAAATATGTGATTTCACTTGACATTTCAGAAATGTACATCCATCACATGGAGTTTCAGAAATCCCGGTCCATCTGGAACTACATTTCAGCACACTCAGCTTTTACAGCTTCTTGAACTTTTCTTTTTGCTTCCAACAGCGGTTTATACCTACAAGTTAGAGTGAATCCTATTATCTTCCATTCACTTTTGGTAATACAGGCCAGAAGAGACAACCAGGCATGGTCATGCAGGAAAAGAAGGAAAGGGAAAACGCAGAACAAAGAGCATACTTATTACCTGTTTAAATGTGACTGTGCCTGCATTTCACTGCATTGAGTTGTCACCATACAGGAAGTTCCACAGAGGAGCTGTAAAAGCTGAACTACCAACCCACTTGCACACAGAAGGCTCACCATGAGCATATAGCTCTTACTGAAGCTATTGCTTAAAGGTGACTTACACTTTGAAAAGATTTTCTAAGGGCTCTAGTGGTTTTGTAAACTCTTTTGTTATATGTACCTGCACCACACAATACGTTGTTGTGTAGAAATTTCTTAAATACTCTGAAACCTGTGCCCTCTTGCAGCCAGTAAATCAAAAGTAATTATCCAGAAGAGTCTGAAGAGACTCTCCTCTTCTACTTTTCTAAAAAGTATTTCATTTTGCCAGTTTCCCAATTATTGCTTATTATGTAACTTAATCCCAATTATTTTTCTGTTAGTTTTATCTGACAGAAATTTGAACCATTGTTATGTAATTGTTTTGGCATATCCAGTTCCCCAGATGCTTCAAGCTATCACCTTTGTCACTTCATATCTTTTTCATAATTTTCCAGATCATAACAATCAGACCTAGCCAGCTAAGCATGTGTGTCAAGAGCTCTGAAGAACAGCCTACTAGACAAGGTCAATGTGACTCAAGGTCACGTATAAAAGATGAAATTTGTAGAGAATTTTGTCCAGTTAGTGGGTGCTGTCCCCTTTATCTCTTTCTTCTTAAACTAAATAAATCTGTACTCCTCCCCAGTACAAATTGTAAATCTGCTGTCTAATTACTCTAAGGAATCTTTCCCTTACCAGCAGCCACAGAGGCCTGGGAGAGTTCCAAACTTGCTTTAATACTATGTTTACTTCCTATTAACATGTGGATGACAATTTCTGAAACATGAATTTTCTTTCATGTTAAGAATCTGGAATGTTGCCATCTGTTATCTACGGGCAATTTTAAGTCTGATCATTTTTTGTCTCAAATATAAGATATTATTTCACTTTGCCCCTATATAGGATGAAATGCAGGATATGGCTGTGCTCAATTACTTTGAAATTAGATAGGTATCATGTCATAATATTTCTGTGCAGTGTTATGATTTTTTAAAAACAGAATATTACTACAGAAAAGAGGTTATGCATTGGTCATGGATGTGACTTACAAGTCCAGAGAATCCAAAAGACACCTGTTTTCTCAGTACAATCAGAGGGTCTGTGGCAGGAGTGAAAAAGAAAAGAGATCTTTCCATTTTATCCTGTGGTGCCTTTCCTCCTGGTTTTCTCACCGTCAGATAGGACACAGTAACTTAGCCTATCCTTTTTTTGGAAGTGAGTCTTAAATGCAGCTTGGGAAGTGAGTTCGCAGTGGTGTAGTGTCTGCCTTGTCACCTTCTAGATTAACTCTTCTACTCCTGTGGGTGACAAGGGAGCATGTGTTCTGAGTAAGCATGACAACATAAAATTAATCCCATTTTTATAGCCTTACTCAGTTTTTACAATTTAGCATTCTGAAAGGACAGATGTACTGCTGCCTGGAACATGTGCTCTCTTTAAGCAAAATGCTGGTGCAAAGTGTCCTGTTGGGAGTGATAATAGGACTTGTAGCCTTTACATCACCTGTTTCTTAACTTAGGGTTTTAGTTTTGCTGTGCAGTCAGTATAATTCTATTTTATGAGGAAGTTAGAGGGGCTGTGCAAATATTGTAGTCAGTGATCCTTATTAAGCTAGTAGATTAACTTGGAAGAGAATAAGAGTAAAAAATAATTACAGAAGTAAAAATTTACAGAAAGGAACATTTGATGTTACACATCCTAAATTTTTCCACTCATAGCAAGGCTATCTTCAGTTTTCAAAGAAGTGCTTTAATTTAGAATTTTTTCTGCATATTTTGACATTCAACTTAGCCAGTTTTTCATAATTGCTAGCCTTTCAACAGTTTCTAATTGTTCATAGATTATTGAAAATACGGATTTTGAAAATTATGTCTTATATAAATAACTACGGAGATACAGTTATACAGATAACTCCTGTACAGATGCAGGGATTTACATATATTGAAAAATTTCCATCATAGTTTTTTGAGGGTTATTTTCTCTTATGCAGGTCCAGCTTGTGTGTTCTTTCATTGAACGTGCACTGGCTGAGGCCAGTATAAAGTCATGATGGAAAAAATTTAACATTATGAAGTGGGCTTCATTCTGTACATATTTTATGGCAAAGGTTTTGCATGTAAAGGAAAATTAGCACGGTGCCTTTGTGTTATATTTGTTAAGGGACAATAGTAAAATGCATTTCTGCCAGCATCATTTCACAGCTTGTATTTGCTGAAAAATGCTGTTTTATTAGCACGTGTTCCCTCAGTCTGTGAGACGATCAAAGTGTTGATCGTGTGTCCACTGCCAGTTTTACAATTCTTTGTCATTCACTGTGATCTACAAGTCCCTTGTCTGTCTTTCCATTTGTTGAGAACCAAACAACTTACAGTGTTATGCACAAATTACTAGCTTGCTTTGTGGCTGTTTGTGCATAGAAATCCAGCTATTCAAGGGACAGGTTCCTGTTATGGGATACAAGTAAGAGCAGGAATTCTTAATTTTATGTTAAACCAGTCTGGTTCAGTTCGATATTTCTGAAACTTTTATCAAATGCTGTGATAATATCAGTGTCCTCAATCAAATCTGCCTGTTCTAAGCTTCCTTTCTACTACAAGTAGGGATGATATTTCTTCATCCCACCATGACACAAAGGTGTTGCTAGGTGAAGTGGCTATGATAGTACATCTATTCATTGTTGTGAATAACAAAAGCTTTATATGGGTTCAGAAATATAGGTGGGTATAGGATATAGGGTTTTTTATAGTGCCTGATGTGTAGACAGCAGGCACTCAGCTAGTTTGTTTATTTCTCTTCATATTTATTACTGTGTACTGTAGCACTGCAGCTGATTTCAAACTTCTTTGCATTTTAAGTGACACAGGCTCTGGATACAGCATGCTAATCATCAGTATTATGGGAGGACATTTCTTTGAGGACTTTTATTAATTAAATTTCCTGTGGAAATTAGCAAATATTAAGATGATATAATTCCTGTCTCCTGTCCTTTAACCTTGCCTGAATCCATCACCTTGCCTGTATCCAAAACTCTTTTAACAAAATTTTTGCAGTAAATTTCGTAACACACTGCCCAGTCAAAACCTGTTTCCCACTGCAAAAAGTAATTTGGGGCCTGCTCCACCCACTTACCCCACCCCCTGTGCTGATTTGTCCTTTCTGTAAAGAACAAATGATCAAAAATAAAGGAGACATGCACAATAATATATGGCCATTGGTGCCCAGGCTCATTGTCCTGTACTGTTGATGATAGAACCACTGCCCTTTCCCCTCCTGTGCCAAGTGCTGTTAAACTGGCAGCCTGCAGAATTAGTAGTATTTCTTGCTCACTAGGCTCTCTGCTTCCTCCAGAAGTAAGGAGAGAGAGAAAAAAAGCACAATTTAATTAATTTTAGTGAATTTTTCTACCCATTGTTAAATGATTCATATTGATGCTGATGTCTATTTTTAATGCTGTGCTCTTTCTCTCCTATTAGTCACTGCAGAGTAGTCCACTCAATCCTTTTAAGTGTGACTTATTCACTGAGAGTATTTCTCATAGTCTAAAAATGTCTGTTGCTCAACTGTTTTCACATCTCATCTGTGCTTTCCTGCTTTTCTTGTGGCTTTTAAACAATGTGCCCTTAAGTAAAGGTCAATATTTACACATTGCATTGCATAAATACAGATTTAAAAGCTGATATAGATATTTTGTAGATCATGAGTACATGCATGATCACCTGCAACCTTGAAGAAACATCAGTCTCCTAAGCCCACACAGCGTTGGTTACATGATGGGAGTGAGATCTGTGCTTAGCTTGCCACCACCAGACATCCCCTTAAACACCTTGGGAGTGTCTTGGCTCTATGACTCCCACAAACTTTCCTTGCTTATGAAGAAAGACACTAGCTTTGACCACTGCTCTTTGGCCATGGCACTGGTATGATTGAAGTTGCAGCTAAATGTAAATTATACCAACTAGTGCCCTTGTGGGTGTGAGAATGAAGAACAAATGGAGAGGCAAAAACGTTTTTAGCTGCATACTTTCCGAATCTATGCCAGGCTACCCACAGACAACAGAAAAATCTGTAACTTCTGTTAAGGAAAATGTTACACAACCAATAGGATCCTCTCGCAGAAAAACATGGGTCCTTACCTCTCTATTTGTCAATAAACACCATCTTTTCCATGAAGTGTGCATAGCTGGAACGGGATTCTTCAGACATGGTAGGGATTGTCCTAAACCTACTTCCATCAAAGGCTGTGGTAAAACCTATGACAGTGCCAAGATTTTAGTCAAATTCAGAGAATGGTGGAAATCTTATTTTTTGGCCTAGTTAGGCATTTGATTTTGTTCATGTCCTAGGAGGATAAGCATCTGTTGTTCTACATGAAAATAAATTCTAAGAGAATTTGAAAAGAAGCAGTATTGGTGCCATCTTTTATTACTTTTATTTTTACTATAAATGCTCATTAGTGGAGCATTTTGATAATGGCTTTTTCCTAACTTCTCTCATCTTCAGTTAACTACTCTTATGAAATGGTATGTCATTGAAAATCCTTTCTCTCTTTACTTTTCAAATAATATGAAACACTCTGTGTTGTGCTTTTCTAGGACTAAAGCCCACTCATTCTTTCCACTGTATTGTTTTCAGTGAATCAGTTATTTACAGTGTAACCCAGGAGATTAATGGTTTTCTTCACTATTTGCAATGCTATTCTCCTTGTGCCTTAATAAAGATGAACAGTATTTAACTGCCAGGCATCAGAGATCTCTTCATTTTAATTGGCAAGGGTGTTTTTCCTATCATTTTCCTTGGAACAAAATATATCCTGGAAGATTCCTTACACTGCTCCCCTAGCTATTGATTTGGAGTGAATTAAAGGAAGCATATTATGGAAGGTGAATAGCTAGGGAAAAAAATAAGGTCTAACATTAAACTATAAATGTTCCAGCCTTTTGCTCAATCAAACCTTGGGGCAATGTCTTTTTAATGTCATGCTTTAGTAAAAGTCTCTTTAGCTCATGCATGTCTTTCCAAACAAGAGAGACAAAAGCTTTTATTTTAAAAACAAACAGCTAAGTGATTTGCTGTACACTTGCCATGAATAGTAATGAGTAGATTTGTGGTGAGTTCCTCTCTTTAATTAGCACATTGCTATAACCTGACTGCTGTTGTTGCTGCATGGATGAGTACTGTCTTATTACAATGCATCAGAGGATACCACTTGAAGCAATTCATGAAAAAAAGTTAGGAAAAAAATACCATGGAGTATTCTTGGAATTGTCTATTAAAGCTGTGAGTAAATCCAGTGGTAGGCATTGTGTTATATAAAAGTAATTTTAAAATAGATTTCTGTAAACATAGTTGGGAAAAGTTTATTTTACAGAGCTGGAATGTGTATGCTGTTTCAAAAACAAAAGCATTTTTAGTGAGTTCTCTAGGCCTTAAATATAAAGAAATTTCAGAGTTTCACTGTTGAATAGGATGGAATGATATAGTTTTTTAAACCACATTTTGGATAAATTTATCTGATGTAAAATTTAAAATATTTTTTTTCAAAATTCTCACAACTGTTTCAGACAGAGCAGAATTTCAAAGTAGTCACATTAAAGTAGAAAAACCTTACAGCTGTAGCTAAATGAAAGGGAGAATGGAGGCTGACCAGAAATTCTGTCAGAAGCTTCAGGCAATGAAAGAATAAAGAAAAGAAAGGGTTGGCAAAAGGGAACCTATATGTAATTGTTGCAGCTGCACTTTTTTAATGGAGACTCTTAGAGATTCATGAAAATATTTTCTCTAAGATAATATATATCTTACATAAACAAATCATAAGAAGATACCAAATAATAAAACAAAATGGCCAAATCAAATGTAAATTTCTTCTGTTTCTGCAGATTTCATAAATACTCCATTTGAAGACTTTTAACCAAATTTATGAAGTCTTCACACTTCAGGAGTATTAAATATTTTTCTCCTAATGTTTATTCACACATACGAGGAGGTCATCTATCACCGTTGATATTCCTTGTACCAGGAGCCCTCTCAGCCATGTCCTCTGTATGTGTGTTTCTATATAAGGCTCTCTAAAACTAGGAAAAGGGACATGCAAGTGGTCGTTGCTGGTTTTGAATTTCTGCAAAGTTGGTAGTGGATCCTCACTAGAAGGGTGCATAAACCAGGTTTGTAACTCCACAAGGAATGCATTGTCCTGAGTACTGATTGAGAAACCAGAATTAAAAGAAATTGCTGTGAGAATACCATGCCTGTTCAAATATCTAGAGTGTGCTGGATACTGTCCAGAGGGAACAGAAATGAGGCTGTTTTATTACCTATACTCTCTAAATTGTGAATGGTTTAATGTTAATGCAAATACTTTTGCCAATAAATAATACAGAAAGTTATTAGAGAAATTCAGAGTATTTTGCTCAGGAATTCCTATTTTTTGGAACTGACTTACTGGTCTTCAACAAGCTCCACAGCAGAAGAATCAGGAAGTATTTGCTACATTATTCACATTTGGGAATTTTTTTTGAATGAAAGCATTTGGAATTCATATTTTTAAAGCCTCAGGTAAGTAGGGTTAGAAGTCAGGCAAATGCCAATCTGCTAACTGTAAACAACATTTTTGAAAAGGCCATAGTGTTTTCTTGAAACATGCAGATGTATATATGCAGTCATTTATACAGCATAGAAATTAAAAGAGTGGACATACCTTCTCAATTCAACACAGCACAAATTAGCTGAAAAATATGATGACTTTTATATACATATATATATATATATACATATATATTTACATTTACATATTTACACATACCTGTGTGTAGTAGGCATGGATATTTTTTAAGGGTAGCTAGTAATTCTGCATTTTTGATGGAGCAGCATTTTCACAGGATCCTAGTCTGGTCACTTGCAGTGCAATGTTCAGGTTGCCAAATCACACATTGTTTTTGGATACCATGTTCAAACATACAGAAAGAAACAAAAGATGTTATTATATTAACTAAGAATTAATTCTTACTCATAGGCAGTGAAGCTATAATAGAATTTAGAAACTGTGAAGAATTAAATGCTTCTGATTCCTATTTATATATGACATGTAAGTTCCAGAAAAATTACCCAGAAAAATTATGGCCTTAAAACCACTTCATTTGATTTGGTATGTGACTGCCTGGAAAGTCAAGAGCTCAAATATGCCTGAGAAAGGACTGGAAAAGAGGAATTTATTAAATTATGCAATTATATTACGAACAACTGTAAAGTAAATTTGAAATTACTTAAAATTCTGTGTGATGTTTTCTGAAAAAACATTATAGCCATATACATTTACAGAGAATAGACACAAAATGAGTGCAGTAATTACAAAGTCTCTTTTTTATAGGTAAGTTTACCAGAAGTGAATCAAATACTATTCCTAATAAGATTAGATGCATTTTTCTAATCCTTCATAAGTGAAAAGTTTTATATATAAGCTTCCATCACATCAAACTGCTCTTCAACTAGGAAAAAAGTTATCCAGATGTGATCTTGGAGATTAGTAACGGGCTACAAAAAGTTCCACATTTGGCAAACAAGAGGGAAAAATGGTTATGTTAACTTGTTTTCAAAAAGTGGAAGCTTTCTGATGATTCTTGGAGGTTTCAAATATGTGCTGGAGAAGGATGACAACCAGACTGCATAGTGTACTGTGCAGTCAAGTTCAAAGTACATGTTTCACATAGATATTGCCTTTCCCTATATCATGGATGCATATAATTTGTCTGTACAAATAAATCATGCAACACCCATACTGCACTACATGTCTGACTTCTCCCCCACAAATTACATCTGAGTATGTAGACACAGATGGCATAATGTGTATGAAATCTTTCAAGAACTTGCTTTTCAGAGCACTTCACCTACAGTTGTAATTAATAGGGCAGCACAGTGATGGGACACCTTTCCTGCAAGGTCTTTTGTGGAATACATCTGCTGTACAGTGGGGAAAACAAAATATGAGTCTTGACTGAATCTTGTGGTAGAAAGGACTCAAACTGGGAAACTGTTCAACACAATTTGCATATTATGCAGATGAAAAGCTAATGAAAAAAGAGTGTATTGGCAGACTCTGCCTTGTTATCTGGCAGTGATGTGTATAGCAGCATGGATACATAGACATGATCTCTACTAATGTTATTTCACAATTTAAAAAAAATAAAGTCAGAGAAGTGCAGTGAGAACTGCATATGTAAATAAGATTCAGTTGTGATGAACCACATAATCCTATACAATCCAAATAATCCAGTTCACTTTGGGACACAGGCATCATGATTGTATGTTATTAATTTTGAATGGTGAAAGAGTGAAAGTAGCCAAGTGCTTATTGAATCCTCATTTCTGGTTTAAGCGGTTGCTTCTTCATCCTTGCTTGCCAGTTCTGAGCGTATTTCAAGGAACATTACTGAGAACAAAATCGAACACCATCAATATTAATGATCTGAACTAGAAAGATAGCTTTTAGTGTGCAAATTAATTACCCTAATCATAGGGGGTTTTGTATCCATTTTAATGAAATAACTATTTATTTCACTGAGTCCTGTGCTTTTCTTTTGCAAATAAGGCACATTTACATGATAAATACATGAAATTTAAATGGATGACTAAATTAAATTGAGGGGGGGGAAAAGACCTTATTAAATACAATTTTCATAGGAAAAACAGCTAGATTAATGGATTGGTTAGCTGACTGGCATCTGTGATTAAATCTTTTTAATGTATGTCAAATAGAATTTAATGGACCTCAAGAAATGTCTACATAGTAATATTCAGGGTTTAGTGAAGATGCATTTTATCTCCTATTATTGAAGTGTAGACAGCTGAAGGCATATTGCTGGTTGTTGCCCGGTACAGTATAGAGACGTTATGGCTGGAAATAATAGTGACATTTGCATTTCTACATTCCTCTGAAAGTGTGTCCTTTCCTCTGAAAATAATTTTTTTTCTACCTACAGGAATTTAAAACAAGAAACTCCACTCTAAAATGCTGGTTTCTGATTGTTTGCATAGTATTCAGATTTAATCACCACATGCACATTAATTCCATGCTGTTGTTTTCTAATAACAGCGAGAAAGGGAAAAATGCTTAGTTCAGAGGGACTTAAAACATATCTTTTAGATTCTATGTGTTTTGAAAACTTTATTTATCGTGGCAAAGCTTTGAAGGGCTTCAGATTCAACAGAAACAAGATTTGAAACACATTCCAGCTAATTTTTTGATAACAGTCCTGCAGAACAGAGCATCTTTCTCTGCTTGCTTTTTTCCTAGTCAAGCCACCAGAGACATCTCCAGCTTCCTTTGATTTGAAATGATCAATGGCAGCTGCAGCAGGCAGGCAGGGTGCCCCAGGCACAATGCAAACAAGTCTCTCTCCCAGCTCACTAGGATTTACATTTCAATTGCCGCCACATTTTTAAAGATAATTATAACCTTTTTATATTAATATTTTTCTGTGGTGTCTCTGATATTTTAACAACATAAATATTAATTTAGTACATCAAGGAGAACAGCTTTCTTCACTACAACCTCTTGAACAAAAAAAGATCTCCCAAAAACACAGGGCATCAAACATGGCATCACCATCTCTGAGCATTAGCTACACTTCGAAGGGGGACTTCTGCTGAATTCAATATTGCATGGCTCTGCACTGTTTTAAAGATTGCCAGAGAATAACCTTTCTTTTTGACTTGAAACCAAACCACCCTGCTACAACAGCAGAATGTGTTTACTGTCTAAGCTGACATCTGTGACTTATGCAACTCCAAACTGTGTCTTTACCGCAGTGAAAAATAGATAGAGCTGCCTTGACAAAATTAATTTTCTTGGAAATAGAAAAAGGGCGAAATTGCTGCTGGTGGTATTGAGAATTTCTAGAGTTTTGTGTTTCATCCTATGGTCTTTTTTTTCCTTCTTGTTACCCCTCCAGCCCTTTATATCGTAGCGTACAAACAGATGTTCCTTTACCTACTCAGATCATATGTTGGATCACAACAAATTTTTTTACGGTTTGCCCTACAAAAGTTTAGCATGCAGCATATTGGGCTTTTTTTTTTTAAGTCTTCCTCATCCCTTTTTTTCTTTTGTTCCAATGCAACTGCAATGTTCCTAGCTGCCCTTCAGTGCTGAGTAACACTCACAATTTATACATTCAAGCACGTGTGGAAATTAAGCTTTTTCCATAGCAACTGACAAAGACCAGGAATTAATGTGTATCACAAAGAAATTTGATACCAGTACCCTTCAGATGTTACAAGGAGGTCATTCTGCTGCTCTTCTTGATAAAGTGCAGAGTTACAATCATTGCCTTCGAATCTTTTTATGGGCAAGACCTTAATTTCCTACACACCAAAGCCATGAGCTTGAGCATCGCTTGAAGCTGACTAGGGGAATAAAACTGCTCATGAAATATGCATGACTAACACATATGCTGCAAGGGGAACTTAGTATATTATGTATGACCCTTCTATAATTGTAAGGAAATGATATTCATTTAAATGGAAGTTTATCACAGTTAAAGGTACACATAATGAGACAAAGGTCATATGCTTAAAAACACAGGGTTAGCCCACTGTTCCTCGCTGTGTTTGAAAAGACTATGCCTTTTTCATAGTTGTTTCTCCTTCACATGTGATCTATATTAATGTAGCTTGAAAGAGTCTCTGTCTTTTGTATTTGAATGCCAAATGCAGTACTAAACTAAATGCAATTCTAATATTGCATGCATACATCTGGGAAATATCTAGACAGCGTATTAAAATTCTCATCAAACCTTACTCTTTCAGATGCTGTTCTTTGGGGCAGATATAGATTTTTTTTCATCACTATTAATTGGCTTTATAAAATGTATCTCTTCTTATTTTTTTTAAAAAATCTACCCAGGATCTAAAGAGGAGAGTCTTTTTCAGCTTTCAAAATTACTGCAACATAGTTTGTACATTTCTGCTTGTATCAGCCCTCCTCCACACAAAGCAGATTTTGAACAATATGTTTTAATTTGTTTCTTCCCAAACTCTAACATATTTGTAATATGGATTTGGCTTTCTCTTTGCATGAATGCATTCTCAGGGTTCAGTGAGAGATGTTGCACAGAACATTACATTCAGGGAAAGCAAGATTCAGTGAAATAAATGAACCATTTGATTAGTGCTGCAGAGCTTCATCAGAAGCTTCCTTTCCCAGTTATGGGTCTCCACAAAGATCCCTAAAACTTTCTTGAAGTGCTCATGAGAAAGAATCTACAGCCCCATAAAGCCTCTAAGTCTAAGAAGAGAAAACAAATTTAGCACAATTCGAATTGCTGATAGAGAAAAGCTGACAAATTTCAAGGCATGTAACTGCTTCAGAAATGAACCTAAGTCTGGAAATTGTTATGCTCAAGGAAATGGGCCAAGTTTGTCTTGATCTAATGCCACTGATTTAAAACTACACTATCAAAGTACTGAAAGCAGCTGATAAAACTAAAAAAAAATTAAAATTCACTGTGAATACTTGGTCTGCCTTCAGGCCAATGCAATACTGACCAGCACAATGCAGCTGCTGTACTGTTACAGACATGAAGTCAGATTATCTAGTGTAGAAGAATGAACTGCAGATATCTCAGAAGACTTTTTAAATACCATATCCAGAAGAAGATGGTTTGAAAAAGACAAAGAATCACTTAGGTGTCAGAAAACTCAAAAAATCAGCCCTTTATCCTCCCTGTTTCTGTAGAAGCCCTGAGTTTCTGAGGAAACACAGGTTTCCAGCTTTCTGTTTGGGCTCTCCTCTTCAGAATGGACATGAGTCCTGTCCAGACCTGGACTCCACCTCATTCTCCTCAACAATCCATGCTGGCTAATAGATGCATGAAATGCCTGGCCATACTCCTTGAGGTTCATGAAAAACTTGCCTTTTTTTACTCAGGTTACTATATAACATCTGTGAGACCCTGAAGTCAAAATAATTCTCTTTTCTTGTGGCAGCAGTAAAAGGTTGGCTTGTGACTGCATCTCAGAAGAGGTTCATATGTTTTGCAGGTAAGAGAGATATCACTCAGTCTGCAAATATAAGTTCAGGGGGAAAAAAAAAAAAGACAGCCCAGAACAGTCCAACTACCCACTATGAATAATTTCAAGATGTTTAATTATTAAATTGCTGATTTGTCATCTCTGGTAAGAGAAATTCCCTGAATGAGAATATTTGTACTGATACACCAACCAGAGAACAAGAAAGGAATCTGACCTACTTTTTGCAGTGTTTTAATTTTCAGAGCTGAGGTCAGAACATGGGTCTCTGTATCCAGACCTCTCCATGAAACAGAGTGATGAAGATTGCAAAAGGTGTAGTACAACTTGAAGAACATCTACAACTGTACAAAGCATGGCCCACGTCTTTTCAATTTCTTATGTATTTTCTTACACTATGGGTAGTATGCATCCTATTCCTCACAGTAGATCCAGACCATTTTCCTGGAGTCAGAGGCTACTATGTGCTAAAATTTATCTCTTAAAATCCATCTCAGAAAAAATGAACAGGAAAAACACAAGAAAACTGGACAAATATGCTGTATGCTGACAGATGGATGTTATTACACTACCTATTCCTCTGATTTAGCAATCAAATATGAATTCCTTATTAGTCTTCTGGAGGAAAACCTTATATAAGAGGTCACAGGTTTGGGTTGTAACCAGTCCAAGACAACTAGTGATAATGCCAATAATGACAGCAGCACAAGATGCCCTAGTGGACATTCAGTTGTGCTGCCTAAATTCCACCTGTACACCTGCAAGTTGCCTCTTAGCCTGATTAATCCAAGGAAAAAGGAAAGAACAGTTTGATGGAGGTTTTGGAAAGCTGCAGGTGGTTAAAATCAACTGATGAAGCTTTCCAACTAAAATCTGAAAGAAGGGGAGAATTCAAGAGCGCACAAAGTATGCTAAGGTGACTGACTGTCATTCTCTTCCAAAGCAGAGATATAAATTGCAAACCGTGCTTTCGTGTTTTCAATATACTCCAACAGCTTAGACTGCACACACCTCTTCTGAGCCTAGATTTTATGCAAATTGATTACTTTAATGAGCAGGCAGCATTAAATTCATGCCATTAAACCTATTGCTGCCCTTGAAACAGAGGCAAATTTTCCCAGTCTAGTCAGAAAATGGGATTGTTAGTTGTTTTTTTTTTGTTTGTTTGTTTTCTTTTGTTTTTTTTAATCTCTTGTGAGGAGATACTGTATCCTTCTACCTAAATAGAAGCTGTAAGAAGTCTGTGGGTGACAAGCATGCATTTATACTGGGCACCCTTCATGGTGAGTGCATTCACATCAATATGCAGCTGACTACCAACAGCAGTAACTCGTTTACAACAGGAATGCACACCCTGAACTTTCTTTTACTCTGGGAAGTATTTGAAAACCAAGAGGAGAGAAAACATGAAAAATAAGAGAGTGCCTAGCATGATTTTGAAATATGTTAAATACATGGGATTTTATAAAACAATTTTTTTCTAAATAATGTCTGCACAGGAATGTAGTGGCTCTGTGTATAATTTACATGGTCCTTATGCAGTTATACAGATACACAGTGTTTATGCATAATAATGCTCAGAGCTCTGTGGAGATATTTTTTCACTATTCTAATTATATCAACTGCTAGAGCGATCACCAATACTGTCTTTCTTTCTTATTTTTTTTCCTAGGTCAGTTAGGATATAACAGTCCTTTCCTTCTTTGTTTTGTCTTGTAATAACTTTAGACCTTTCCTTGCCTTTGTGATTTAGTAGAAGTGGAAAAAAATCTTGTGAGATAAAGACCAGTGCAATACAGTTGCAAAAAGTAATTTTTTCATGTAGAAGTGTTAAAAGTGCAGAAATATTACCTATGGTAAGGTATGAATTAGGTGATTCAAATTACCTTGCAAAATCCCAGTGTTAGAAGCAGTTGCCTAAAAATGACCAAATACCCAAAACCCTCTTTAACTCTGGCTTTCAAATGACATGTTTAGCTTAATTTTTTTACACTTGCAGCAATATCTGTAAAGCATTTTAAGACAAATAGTAACTTCCTTAATGGCTCATTTGGAGAGATTATCAGGAACAGTCTAGATTTAACTGACAAGACTCTTCAAAATCGCTATAAGACAATTTCATTTCTGTAACATCTAATATTAAATAACCCTAAATAAATAAATAATCAGTGTGATTTGCAGAGGAAATTTTCCAAATATTCTCCTTAATGTTAGTGGAAATTATGATGGTAAGTACCTTTTGTACTACCATTTGTTTTTATTTCAGAATCACAATTTCAAAGCACACCTGGAATACTGCATGCAGTTCTGGTGTCCTCAACATAAGAAGGACATGGAACTGTAGGAGCAAGTCCAGAGAAGGCCATGAAGTTGATAAGAGGACTGGAGCATCTGCCTTATGAAGACAATCTGAGAAAGTTGGAGCTGTTCAGCCTGGAGAAGAGAAGGCTGTGTGGAGAGCTCATAGCAACTTTTCAATATCTGCAGGGGCTACAGGGGAGCCGGAGAGGGACTATTTGTTAGGAACTGCAATGATACAACAAGGGGTAATGGGTTCAAAGTGAAGGAGGGAAAGTCTAGGTTAGATGTGAGAAAAAGGTTTTTTACTGTAAGGTGGTGAGACATTGAAAAAGGTTGCCTAGGGATGTGGTGGCTGCCCTGACCCCGGCAGTGTTCAAGACCAGGCTGGATGAAGCCTTGAGTTACCTGATCTAGTGAGGAGGTGTTCCTGCCCATGGCAGGGGGAGTAGGACTAGATGATCTTTAAAGTATATTCCAACCCTTAAATTCTATGATTCTATGATATTCTGGTTTCTGTCATTCAAAAGGCAAAGCATAGGGAAGCAGTATTGTAGTGTAATGGATTATGGCACATGAATCTAGAGTACTTTCATTGCTAATGGACATTAAATGCAAGGGACCTAACTGGATTTGGTTCTCTAGAACTGGGTGTAAAGTGTTTTTTATCTTCCCAGAATCACCTAAGTTTTACTGTGGATCTATTTCTAAGGTACTTTACCCCTTGTCAAGGAAGATACGTCCTGAAGCACTGTAAGGTAGAAGAGTACAAACCTTACTCTCTTGGAGCAGATAGCAAAAAATCTAGAGACAGTGGTTAATTGCATTTTTTATTATTAATGTAATAATTCTGACAATGGCAAATAAAACTATGTTGTTAATGTCTGTATTACCAAATGATTTTGAATGTACAATTACAGTTTGCACCTTCATGTTATGCCTATATTAGACTTTTTTTTTTGACAGATGACCCTAGATGATTCCCTGCTTATTCTCCTTTAGGGGTTTGTGATGAGTTTTTCACATATACATTCTAACTCTGTCGTGGTTTAACCCCAGCCAG
>NW_008679025.1:54769-62128 GCF_000695815.1 Acanthisitta chloris
CCATCACGCATAACGGTTCCTTGGGAAGACAAACACCATCACTCCAGATGTCCCCCCTTCCTCCTTCTTCCTCCCACCTTATATACTGAGCATGATGTCATATGGTATGGAATATCCCTTTGGTCAGTTTGGGTCACCTGTTCCAGCTGTGTCTCCTCCCAATCTCCCATGTACCCCCAACTTCCTTGCCAGCATGGCAGTACGGAAAGCAGCAAAGGCCTTGGCTATGTGTAAGCTCTGCTCAGCAACAGCAAAAACATCTCTGCATTATCAACCCTGTGTTCTGCACAAAACCCAAACATAGCCTCATACTAGCCTCTATGAAGAAAGTTAACTCTACTCCAGCACAAACCAGCACAAACTCATAACTCAATTTCAATTAAAATTTTGTTTCACTCATAAGGTTGTTGATTTCTTCGTAGGATATCTTCTTCACTACTCAGAATTTCCTAAGCTCTCCTGATACTACTTTTTGTTTTAACAGTAATCTTCAGTTCATACAGATCTATTATTGTGCCTATAAAAACTATGGCATGTTTATTCACAAGGCGCATCCGTAGAGATGAAGCAAAAAAGGACAACATGAAAGCCATCCTGAAACAGCAGCAACAGATAACAATTTGGGACATCCCATTATTTTATTACCTAGAGCCATATGCTAAGGAGTAACAAAGAAGTTACAATACTATACTGAAGTGATATTGTGCATAGAGTCTGAGAGAGATCTACTGAATAGGAAACTTTGAATATTAAGAATTAGTTCCCTGTTTTTATCCCAAAAGATGATACAAAACAGAAAGCAAAAACCCTGCAAATTAGAAAGATTTTACAGTTTCGTATCTGTATGGATTCTGCTAGGCTAGCTACAGCCAAGAGCCTTAAATCTTCTCCCTGACGGATATTTTGAAAACATATCAAATAAGCATTATGCCATGGTAGGAAGGAAAAAAGTGTTCATGTATGGGAGTGGGGGGGCTAGTGGGTAGTCAGCTAGAAGAAAGAAATTGCCAAATCAAGATACAATGAACAATGTTAGCATTAGCATGTATGCATACTAAAACAACTAGGAGATCTGACAGTAACAACAACTGTATGGAAAATCTCAGCCTAGAATTGTACTGGCTCTTAGTTGTTGAGGAATATAAATGTATCAAGTTGAACTTTCTTTATGGCCTAGTAAATCTAATACCCTTACCCTTCCTGTACCTGTCCTACACCTGCACTAAGACATGCATACATACACTTATTATCTACCTGTGTAACCTTATCATACTTGAAACCAATTCCTTTTAGAACAGCTTTCCTGCAGTATCAAGAATACTGCTACAGTCTTAGCCATTTATACGTCTCAGAGGGACTCATGGAATCTATTCTTTTGCTCAGTAGGGAGTCTTCAGTGAAGCTTCTCAAGTAGGGTCTAGCAGCATCTTAAGAGTTTATTGGGATTTTCTTCCCCCTTGTCAGAGTAACCAATTTGTGGGAGCTATAGCCAAGATCTTGAAACTGCGTGACTCTGGCTCAGTCCTGGTAACCAGTGCTTGGGACATTTATGACCCTCATAGGCCTGGCAGCAGTTCTTGCAGCACACTAACTTGTAAAACAAAGGATTTTTTCTGAGCAAGCTTATCTGCATTAACTACAGTAGACACCAGATAGTTGCAGTGCATCAACAACTCAAACTAAAAGAATAACAGTGGCTGAGCAGAACAAACTTCCAACTGTGCAGCAATTATAGTGCTGTTGAATGGCTGATTGCTTGTGTGTGGTCCCCTCGGTTCCCTGATGTGGAGTGCTTATAGTTTTGCAATTGGGTAAAATAGATTGGAATGAGTGCTGTCATACAAAACTGCCAGCTGTTCTACTGTTAATAAAGACACTATTTAGCTATTAATACATCCCATTCTTCTCTTCTGTGCTTGCTCAAACAAAGTAGCTCTGTTTGTAAAGAGGGTGTGACTACACCTGTTCTGGATTCAAGAATTCGTGGCCTATGAGAGACCCCTTGATTCTCTTCAATAATAATGCTAACTTCCAGCCAGAGTGCCACACGAAGACCAGACACAATGGGCTTGCTTTTCCAACAGATTTGGCAGGCAATGTTCTAAAAATATACAGACTTTAGAGTTAGCTTCCTATTTCTTGTGCTTAGAGTTTGCTTTTAGTATGAGGACCCTTTATCTGCACTCAAGTTTTGGTTTTTAGCATTTCATAGGAACAAAGAAAAAGTGCTAAAATAAGTATAACTTGAGGGGGTTGTTTAAGTCATACTTTGTATTCATTTTACTAGAAAGTTAAGTCTTGATTCCTTATATTTTGAGGGATTGGAAGAACAGGGTTAAGCCTTTTTCTGGCATGAGACCTTGCTCTCAGCTAACCTTCATTAGAAGAGATCAATTTTCATAACATATGGAATGTTTTCCATCTATATGGACTCCCTAGAAACTGACGTTTATGTGTTGGTAAAATAAAACATTCCAAACCTGTCTAAAAAAGAAGTCCATACAGGTAAGGTCCTAAAAATTTAATTTCATAATTTGCAGTGACATATAGCAGATGTTTTTTTAATAGGTCTAGATGCAAGAGGAAGAAGGTCTCAGGCAGTCCACGATGATCCAGGTCCTTGGTTTGTCTCCATTAATGACTTGCAATATGAACTGGGGTAAAGTATTTCCTTCTCCTTCATAGAAAAATGTTGCTGTTCTCATCAAGTTCAGCTATGGCGGTTACCTACATTATGGAGAGCAAGCACATTTTTCTAGTCTCCTTCAGCATTGATTTAAGACAATGATAAATACTCTGAAAATCATTTGCCTTCTTTAGGCAGTAAGCTTGGAATAGAGTGAGAAACTCTCTCCCAAGTATAATCCCATTGCTAAAGCTAATTTGTACCATATTAAAGCAAATAGCTCTATTAATTTTTATTAATGAGTAATGATACATAATGTAATAACTCCAGACTAAATATCGGTCCAGGCCTTGGATCTACGCCTCTTTGTGTTGAAGGGTGTGGAAGAACTGCTTCTTGGCCTTATGTAATGTGTTCAAACTAGGCAGAGTGGGAAACAGTCACTGCAAAAAGTCAGTGCTGATTACTTTAGATGACACTGATTAAGGGTTTTTTGAAATAATGTACGTTGATTAAATAAAATGCCATTAAAGAGACACTGTACAGTGATTGTAGTCTTTGTTTAGATCTAGAAGCATGTTTTGACTACAAACTTAGGAATATTAACCCACTGAATAACCTAAATATGGCTATCTTTCAAGTAAGCCACTATCTTGGGATGCCAAGAAAAGTAAATAGCTTCCAAATTCGCTTTTTTCTAAAGTTAAAAACCGTATCATTTTTGAAGTTTCAAGTTCATAGAAATATTGAAAAATATTTGTACTTGCCTAAAGTAAATTATTTGAAATTTTTTTGCATAAAACACATATTTTCTTCAGATATGCTAAGTGAAAAAAATTATTATTTATAACAAACAGTAAAAATTTAGCTATGGTGCTTACCTGCTACTAACCCTAGGACCCATAGCTCTGTCAAGAGTAGATATATTCTCCAGAATTATCCACTGCCTAAAACCGGGTGAGCTATTAAAATTAATACTAGCAAGAAACTGTTTCTTTAACTCATTCACTGCCCTGACTTAATTTTCTACTGCAAATTTTGGAGTTTCGGTGTTTGCAAGATGGTTATGGGGGCTTGGGAAGAGCAGGCACAACGCTGACTAGTTTTGTGCTTAGTGGCCATGGACTGGGCTGCAGTTGTAGCTCCTGACTATGCACCACCCTTTCTCAATAAACTTGAGAAAAATGTCTCTTATCTGGAGCATTGCTCCTTATATTTATCTAAAAGCAATAGAAATTGTGAAGGCAAATTTATTTATTCCTTTCAAGACCTTTCATCTGTCTGTTCAGGTGGGAGGGTCTTGTGGTCACATGTTGTTCCTTATTTTGGGCCTCTATCATGATGACTGTAATGAATAGCTATTTGCATACTAACCCTTAAGTGTTAGTACAAATAAACAGATAATCAAACAGCCATTGAAATGTGCCTCATGGTAAGCTGTGATTATTTTTCATTCACAATAAAACTATCGAAGATAATTTAAAAAATATCTCCTTGGTAACTATTTTATTGTTTGGCTCCAAGTTTCTTTAAAATCCATGGGAAAATACAAACAGCAAATGCACCAATCTGTGGGCAGCACAAAAGAAAAAGAGAGAAGAAAGGGGAAGGTAAACTAAAAGAGCTAAATAAAAATAAAACAAATACATGACATGAGCTTACTTTTCCTATTGAAGAAAGCAAGCTCTTGAATTTGTCATCCAGCACAATTTGATTTAACATTGCCACTATTTACAAATGTAATATATCAGCTCACTTGTTGGGGTTTACATTATTGATGTGTGGTTTTGTTAAAGTAGGTCAGTGAAATATTGAAACAAAGACATTTTGGAATATGCATAAACAGACAACAAAATTAAAGAAATCTGTGCTGATGACTTGTGATGGTTACATTAAACACATTTATTCTTAGTTGCAGATTACACTTACGTGTGTCAATAACTGTGGACTCTGTTCTGCTATCGTAATCAATTTTACTCTGATGTATATTCTGTGACTTCCTGGTGCTATTCTTAATCCATAGCAATGTAAGCAGGAAGAGTTCAGGCCATGAATTTTTTTCCTGTATCTGTAACTTGTCAAAAGATAACAGCTGAAAAATATTATCATCTCCAAAGGACTGAAGCAAATATTTGTAAATGTTAATATCCTGAAAGGAGATGAGATTTTACTTTTCCTAGAGGCATTTGTTTGCAACATTGACACATAATAATAAACCCCACAGTGAATGATAAAATGACATTTACGAATTCTGACTTTCTGGATGTTTTCTTATAGAAGTGGCACTGAGATGATGGATAAACCACCTGCCATAAAACATCTAAGTTTAATCTTTAAAAAGGATCTATACCGTCTCCAGGTTATGTTGTTGCAAATCCTTTGATTACCTTGAAAAAAAAAAAGGCCACAACTTTTCCCTTTTAATGCTAGTCTTGCTACAAAATCTTCAGAGGACCCCAGTTGATTTCACTGTATGCACTTAGCTAAATTACATAGCATCAATCTTTGGTGTTTATCTCTTCACACTGTATACTTGGGGCCCAATGAGTGACTCCAGAATAGCAAAACAGGACAAATCACAACTAAATTCTGGCAGTAAAATGAATTCTATAATATAACCATGGCTAAAATATTGCTACAAAATCTTCAGAGGACCCCAGTTGATTTCACTGTATGCACTTAGCTAAATTACATAGCATCAATCTTTGGTGTTTATCTCTTCACACTGTATACTTGGGGCCCAATGAGTGACTCCAGAATAGCAAAACAGGACAAATCACAACTAAATTCTGGCAGTAAAATGAATTCTATAATATAACCATGGCTAAAATACAATTTTATTTGTGATAAACTGAACCTTTTCATTCCATGCAGGATGGTCTTGTGTGGGATGTGAGAAAAGAAGAATGTGAAGATGGCCCCTGGGGTTTTAGTGATGTGAAGTTTAACATTTTAATGGCAGAACCCTCATATTAACAGGAATTTTAAACCACACATTGATATGAGGGGTGAGCTATAGAGAGCATATAAACAGTTGTAATCCCAGACTGTATTCCTATATAGTCATGTCCTCTGTTTCTCCTGACCTCAATTCAGAAATGGATCCATGCTCTTTAATCTCTCTTGTTGCACCTGCCCCTTCAGTCATATCTGGAGATGACTGAACTACTCATCATGAGCAATTTGTCAGATCTGCTGAGAGGATTTTTTGCAGAAGTGTTCAGTGACTCAAAAGCCAAGGAGCAATCCCTAAAACTGACCCAAACAATTTCTAATTTAATTCAGGAGGACATGCTCCTGGTCTCTAAGTACTTATGTTACATTTAGAAACAGGACCTACATTTTGACACCATCTTATTTCATTATAGCACCTGAGTGTCAAGCTTAGTTTTTATTCATATGTCTACTTTTCATAATTATTGACAATCCATACTTTTAATACCTATAATATTAGAGGGGAGTGTTATGAACTGCTCATGTGTGGTATGCCTTGCTACATCTACGTTTAGTCACCTCATTCTAGTGATACAATTTTTAAAACACTTTGAAGTGGGAACAAGTTGCAGCAGAAAATACTTGGGTCTGCATTTCCCAGGTAGATGACTGGGAAGATTTGACAGAAGCAGGGAAACATTAAAAAAAATCCATGTGAAAAAACATGATAAGAAAACCTTTTCCAGTACTCTTTCATGTCCGTTGTCTGTTTTCCTAGAATGCAGTTTTAAAATACTTGGGCTCCTTACAGGCCAAGAGAAAGAGGTAGGTATAAGCCTGATTTATTGTCTGTCTAGAAGTCTTTCTTTTCAATTTTCCCTTGTCATATTTCCAATGAGTAATTGGCTACCCTAAATACAGGATGCCCAGGTAGGCATCTGTGCACTTCCTTATCTGGTAAATACAAAATTCATGTCTAAATGTTTTTTCTTGTGTGCTTATATCAGGTGTACTCAAACAAGGGTTTCTTCTAAAGATCTCCTGCATAACAATAGAAATAATAAACTTTTTAAAATAAAAAAATAGCAGAAAATTGACCAAAAGATAACCCAGACATTTCAAATATGAGTTTTACTTCACAAGTCTCTAAGTTGCAGTTTCAGCTTTATCAATTTTTCTCTTTCAGTCAATGAACAAGCACTTTTATCTGTTTTTTGCTATCAACCAGGTTCCTATAGGGTTCTATACTCTCTCAGACTTTCAGTCCCTTTCCTTGCCCCTAGGCTTTCACCTCATGTATAAAAGAAACCAAACCCTAGCAAACGAAAAAACCAAAACAACCACAAACAAGAACAAATAATATAAAGATTTAGTTTGAAATTTCAAACTTTTTGGCTTTTTTCATTGGCTTTATATAGTTCTCTTTCTCTTCTGCCGTTCCACTGATAACTTCTTTTCGTTTGCTTTCTGGTGTTTCCTGTTGTTTTTCTTACATTTTTCTGACACTGTTTTCAGTTCAGTTCGTCACAAGTTCATTCAGCACTCATTCCCTGCCACAAACCTCACTAGGACAGAATATAGCTACAAACTCCACTCAGCTCCTCATTACTTCCTAATTCTGTCAGAGTAGTTCCTTACGTTCTCACTCCCTCCCTGTCTTCCTTCTTCCACATCTCATCACGTTCCCTCTTACTACTCTGACTCCTCCCATTTCTCTTTGTTTCAACATAATGAATTCATTCATTTTCATCTCTGCTTTGTGCTTCTTGTGACAAGCTATCTTCTTCAAACAGTCACTG
>NW_008679026.1:0-5961 GCF_000695815.1 Acanthisitta chloris
TGCCGTGGTGTGTACCGGGGCGCCCTGGCCCTGCAGGTGCCGCTGCGGGATCGTGGGGATCGTGGGGAGCTCTGCGCTGTCGGCCGGCTCGGGGGATGGTGGGCGGCAGGACTGCAAACACTTCCAGATCTTGTACTGCTCAGTAGAATATTATTTAAAAATAAACCTCAGCGCTGTCGATACTAGGTGATTACGGTTTATTTTGGTTAAGAAAGGATTGGAAGGACTGGAATAGTGCTCGAGGAATTATTTGTTTAGGTAAGAGTCCGGTGGACCTAGGTTTTTAGTAATCAGTTATGTATATTAGGAGGATTGCTTGTATTTTATTGCACTGGCTCCTATACTATTCCACTGGTTTCAGGAATATGACTACTCCAAACCTAATTGAGTGGAGAAGTACCATGATCTGTTTTCTCTCTTAAGCCTTAGCTGTGACAGCCAAGGCTTAATTTCTTCTTCCCGAGGGAAAATAATTGCCCATGTTACCCCTTTAGAGTGTGGTAAGTGACAATTATCTTCCATGTTAGGCTTGTCCAGGCAAACCTGCTGTGACGTATGTTGAGGGTTGTGGTGTTGTTGATTTATCAGGTTAGAATAATACATCCTGAAGAAGGTGCTTGCTGATTAAGACTTTTTTTGTACCTAGATGCAAAATACTTGGCTTATGAGGACAGTGGTGCTAGATGTGAGGTGTAGTTTGCAGTTGGGTGGCATCAGTGATTCCCTCTGAGTTGTGTTTATTGCTGTGGTTATGTTTTGCTAGGGGAGAACCCAAGACGTGGTATGGTGTGCCCTCTCATGCCGCAGAGCAGCTAGAAGATGTGATGAAGGAATTGGCTCCTGAGCTGTTTGAATCCCAGCCTGATCTCCTGCATCAGCTGGTCACTATTATGAACCCCAATGTGCTGATGGAACATGGTGTCCCAGTGAGTAGCACACAAGCATTTTTTACTTAAGTACTCCTACGTGCTCTCTTTTGCTTTCTCTGCCAGATTTGTGTAACAATGGTTTGGCATAACTCTGAAGAATTTTTATGGCAGACATTTACATACTCAGTTCAGTACTTATGGGGTGTTTCTTACAACTGTTTTCTAGAGTCTTCCCTAGACTCACCAGGAAGTTGAACTTACCTAGTGTCAGAAGTGAGTGTGCCAAGCTCCCTACATGAAATATCTTACAGAATAAGTGTACATTGTGTATTACACTTACTTTTAAAAAAAAAAATCCCTTCCCTTGTATAACAGCAAGTTTGCCTGAAATGCTTTTAATATCTTTTGACAGTAAAATACTGGTGTTATGCTCCGCACTACAAAATGGTTTTTTGACCAGATAGAATTGACTGCAGACCTCTAAGCAGTGGTCATTATAATTTGCTTTTCTCTTAGGATAAATTGCTTCCCTGGCAAATACCTCAGCAAAGCAAATCATAAACTGTTTCCAGAAGCTTTTGCACTTTGTGGTATAATGGATTAAATGATGATAGAGAAACATCCCTTTTGGGATTCATAAAGAGAATTTTCTACTGTTGTCTTATATTCAGCTTTTTTTGAGTCAGGCTATAAGCTGAGTGAGTATTCACTTTAAGATGACAGGACCAATCCTTACCACAGTTGGAATAGCTGTGTTGCCTGTGGTGCTCTAAAGGTACAGCAAGTGGTGCTCAAACAGCTTGTAGTTTGTGTCTTAAGCTCTGTTGCATGTTACATTTTTTTCTTTCCTTTATCTATACTTGTATTAGGTTTTCAGGACCAATCAGTGTGCTGGGGAGTTTGTTGTGACCTTCCCTCGTGCCTATCACTCTGGATTTAACCAGGGATATAACTTTGCTGAAGCTGTGAACTTCTGCACTGCTGACTGGGTCTGTTCTTTTGTATATATTTGCTGTGTCTCTGCTAGGTGACCTCTGCAAGGAGTGTGCTAATAACTATCTGAAGAATAGTCTTTCAAGTTACAGAGTATGTTTCATGTTTATAGTTCTTGGTACAGCAGTTAAAACCTGATGTGAGTTTCCATCACACAAAGTAATTTTGATGAGCATTATCATTTTAAGCAGCTTTAGTCTGAAACTGTGGTACATGTTCCTCAGTTATAAGTATTGATCTAACCCAAAAGTGACATCTCCTAGTGCCTTTAGCTAGTGTTTCTGTGATGCATCTTTCTGAATTTTGTACAGATGAATGTGCTTTCTTGAACAGCTGTTGTCATTTGAATGTTGGAGGTGGGCACATAAGTCTTTTGCTCCTCTTTTGTGCCAGCTTGTTGCTTATCATATTGTTTCTGGTTCTAATAGCTGTGCCACACCAGTACATAGCTTATGGGGATTCTTCAGTGCATTGTCAGAGTGTGTTCTGTTACTATCCAGGGTTTACAGTTGGAAGTTGGGATCTCTTCTGTAGTTTTATCTATCTCTAGCTTCATTTTTATTAGCTACAAATAGAAATTTTAGCCCTTGATCAGACAATTTTATTGATTTCTCAGAAAAATTGTTTGCAGGATTGACAGTGTCCTAGGGTTTTGTTTGGGTTTTTTTTTCTCCTGTGCTCACAGAATCAGTTAGGTTGGAAGGGACCACAGTGGGTCATCTGGTCCAGCGATGTAGTCTGTGTAGCCTCTGTGAAATACTACTGAACTCACACCAGCCACCTGAAATTTCCTTAGCTCATGCAAAATATAACCAGAAATCTGTGGCCAATAAGCCTAGCATTTTATACTGTTCCTTTAAAAGGCACTAAATGAATGATACCAGTTTTGGCTAACTCTGGGAATCTTGTGTTAAATGTCTATGTCCAAGCACAGTAATATCCAGAGGGCAATGCACTGACCTTAGCATAGACCTGGTGACTTCTCTTTGGTGCCAGTTTCTTTGCACTGTAATTAAACAGTGCTTACGACAACTATTAAACTTATGTCTGTTAGGCAGATGAGCTTGTGGAAGATGCACCCTCCAACATGGATATCCTCTTTGTCCTCAGGTGTGACATGTTTTGTGGTTGTTATAATTGTCCCATCAGATACAAGTCTGTGTTGTCCCAGTTTTTGTCAGAAGAAGGGAAGTGTGAGCCAAGAGATCCTTTCTCAGAATGACAGCTGCTGTGTTTGTTTTAGCTTCCCATCGGACGTCAGTGTGTGAGTCACTACCGAAGGCTGGGCCGTCACTGCGTGTTCTCCCACGAAGAGCTGATCTTCAAGATGGCTGCAGATCCAGAGTGCTTGGATGTTGGACTGGCTGCCATGGTCTGCAAGGAGATGACTCTGTTAATAGAGGAAGAGACACGGTTAAGGGAGTCTGTTGTACAGATGGTGAGTAATGAGAGAATACTTTGCTTGCGAGAGATCTTTTGCTTCCACCTCCCCCTGCCTGCATTAGAGTTTTTGAGCAAGTGTCTAATGTTGTTTTTGTTAGGGAGTGTTGATGTCTGAAGAAGAGGTGTTTGAACTGGTTCCCGATGATGAACGTCAGTGCACAGCTTGCAGAACCACGTGCTTCTTGTCAGCTCTTACCTGTTCCTGTAATCCTGAGCGTCTGGTGTGCTTATACCATCCTGCTGATTTATGTCCGTGCCCCATGCAGAAGAAGTGTCTAAGGTACACAGGACTTTTTCTCCCCTACTTTTCTTCCAGATCTAATGGTTTGCTGTACACCGGTGACCAAATACATTTGGCCACACTTCTCTCCTCCGTTATTTAAGGCGTATTTTTGTCCTCTTTGTTTCTTGGTTCCAAGGCAAACAGGTGTTGGACATGTTCAGTTTTTCTGGCCTTGTTGTAGCTGGAAAAATTAGATATTAGCAGTATCCTGACTTTCATATGGGCATTAATCCTTTTCCTGTACTCTCCTTCCCTATCTCAGGTACCGGTATCCGCTGGAAGACCTTCCTTCTTTGCTGTACGGAGTGAAAGTTAGAGCGCAGTCTTATGACACTTGGGTCAGTAGAGTTACAGAGGCTCTGTCTGCCAATCTCAGCCTCAAGAAAGGTCAGACTTCTGTCTTCCGTAGTAGGATGTCCTGAAACTCCTGTGTTTGTTCGGTGTTCTCATGTAATGAAAGAAACACTGTTTTGTTTAGTGGAACAAAAGAAATGAGCTAATGCAAGGGTGTAATGCAGCTTATCATTGTGTATTTGAAACTGAACTGGCCTGTTGGTACTGTGATTGAAGGCATTGTTGGTACTGTGATTGAAGGCCTTTGAAGCATTCTAAAATCTCTTGCGTGCAAAATATTTTTGTACTCTTATTACAGATGTGATTGAGCTGAGAGTAATGTTGGAGGATGCTGAAGACAGGAAATATCCAGAGAATGATCTTTTCCGCAGGCTCAGAGATGCTGTGAAAGAGGCAGAGACCTGTGCTTCAGTAGCACAGCTGCTTCTGAGCAAAAAGCAGAAGCACAGGTGGGACAGGCATTTTTTCTACTGTTTCCATCTGTCCCTTTTGTAACTTGTTTGGAACTGGACATGTTAAGAATTCTGAGTGTACTAATTTCTTTCCGCGTTTCCTGTCCTTAGTGCTGCGACTCACTGAGAGGTAGGGGAAGAGGCAGATACAGTGACACAAAGGGCCAGAAAAGTGGACTTGGTTGGGGGGTGATAAACATGCTGTTTTCCTTTGACTCATGTACAGAAATGTGAAATCTTTTGGAGAAGTGTTTGATTGCCAGTGAAGTATTTGGGCATGTGGGAGAGTAAAGACAACTAAAAAACGTAATGAAATAAGTCTTGACATGGGTATTCATGTTTTGGATAGTATGGCTAAGTACTTGGCTTAAAGCTATGGAAAGAAAATCGGTTAAAAGATTGGATGGCCAAGCAAAATATTTGAGAAGTAGGAAATACCAATTCCAGTTGGCAGGGCAAGAGAAGTTTTATCTTCTGGTACAGCATTTCTCAAAAATACTTAGAATTTTGCCAGCTGTTCTCAAGTTGCAGAATGTGTGGGTTCTGGTGGAGTTACTGAAAGATGCAAAGGAAGTGTCTTGCCAGCACTAACTGGGACAAAAGGATCTTGGGGAGCACAGCAGTGCAGAGAGAAGAAGCAGTCCATAGTTGAGCCAATCTTTTACTTCTTGGGAGGGACCATGGGAGGCAGTGGATGTGTGGCTGAAGAGTAGTGACTTGTCTCAGTACCTTCTGGCAGTTGAACTCCCTTAGTACTCTGTGTTGCCTACCTGGCTGTGGCTGCCTCAGTGTTACTGTGTCCCCTGACCCTGCCTCAGCAATCTGCTCCATGTGTTCCTTGTTCTGCTCTTGTGACCCTTCAGCAGCATGTTCTTCCTTCTCTTCTATGTTTCTGTACGCTGAATCAAAGTCCTGTAGAAAATAATTTGATCAGGAGGTGACTGTAATTCTGGTGCCAGCAGTTGTGTGTAAACTTGTATGGCTTGCAGTTCCTCTGGAGTATAAGATTTGTAGTTAGTTGGGTTTTTTGCATGTGTAGTTTTTGTATATAACTTAAGGCTTTTCAAAGGAACATGTAAAAGGTAAATACATTGTGAATTATAATAACCAACTTTGCTACACCAAACATAATGTATATCATAATTGCTTGAATTTGAACACTAAAATTAACCACAGATCCAACTATAACTGGAAAGCTGTAACTTTCCAGTAAAAGCAGTAACTTCTCTGCTTTGTAAAGCTTTCCAGTTACAGCAGTAACAGAGAAACAGTTTTGCTGCATTTGAAGGGGAAAGAAGGCTCTGCTGTTTGTTTTTTATTGCTTGTGGGATCTTAGAACTCTGGTCTAGGTGAGAGTTGCAGCATGACAGGGTTTGCGTTGCTCTGTTCTAGTGAAGTTGAATTATTTTGGTAGCTCCCAGGTGTTCCTGGTCTGTTGCTGCTTCCTCCTCTTCCTTCTGCTGTTGAAGTATGTCAACCTTCTCTCAACAAACCTTCAGTTGATATCTCTGTATAGATAGATACATACCAAAATGTATATACATGCATATACATATACATATACATA
>NW_008679027.1:0-391 GCF_000695815.1 Acanthisitta chloris
GATTTTTTTGGGTCCAGGGAGGGTTTTTGGGGTGGTTTTGGGGGTCCCCAAAAGGTTTTGGGGGTCCCAGGAGGATTTTTAGGGTGTTCCGAGTGGTTTTGGGGGTCCCAGGAGGATTTTTGGGGTGTTTCGAGTGGTTTTGGGGGTCCCAGAATGGTTTTTGTCGTCCCGGGAGGGTTTTTGGGGTGTTTCGAGTGGTTTTGGGGGTCCCAGGAGTTTTTTTGGGGTCCCGGGAGGGTTTTTGGGGTGTTTCGACTGGTTTTTGGGGTGTTGCGAGTGGTTTGGGATCTCTCGGGAAGTTCCCGCGAGTTTCGGTTTCGGTTTCATTCATGGGCGACGCACATGACGTCACCAGACAGTGACGTCACCGGGTGTGGCCTCACTGCCATTC
>NW_008679028.1:0-473 GCF_000695815.1 Acanthisitta chloris
AGTGTCACAATATAGGGGGTCGGGGTGTGATATAGGTGGTGAAGATGTGATATAGGGACTGGGGTCTCAGATGCAGTAAGTAGTGTCGTGTTATGGAGATGGAACATAGGGAGTGGTGTAACGATATAAAAAGTGGGGACGTGATATAAAGGCTATGATATAGGGGGTGGTGTCGTGATACAAGGGGTGGGGATGTAATACAGGGACTGGGGTCTTACATATAGTACGTGGTGTCACGATATGGGGCATGGAACATAGAGAGTGGTGTCATGATAAAAATGGTGGGGATGTGATATAGGGGGTGGTGTCATGATATAAGGGGTGGGGATAAGATATAGGGCGTAGTGATGTGATTATACAGGGTGAGGGTATGATATGGGGGTGGAGTCATGATATAGGGGGTGGTGTCATGATATAGGCAGCAGTGTCATGATATAGGGAGCAGTGTCACGGTATAGGCAGGGGGGTCACGG
>NW_008679028.1:495-1391 GCF_000695815.1 Acanthisitta chloris
AGCGTCACAATATGGGGGTGGTGTAACAATATAGGGGCGGTGTCACGATATAGGAGTGCCGTCACGATATTGGGGTGGTGTCACGATATAGCTGGCGGTGACCCAATCCGGGGTGGCTGTTACCATGTCAGGGATGATGACACGATCTGTTTCCCACCCTCAGATCGATGACGTCATCGATGAGATCATCAGCCTGGAGTCAAGTTACGACGATTTGCTGAGTTTCGGCCCCAGCGAGGGGAACCTGCAGCTGCCCAGCACGGTCAGGGATGCAGCTGATTGGCTGGGGTTGGGGGCGTGGCTCGGGTTGGCCACACCCACCTGTGATGGGGCGTGGCTTATTGTGTCATTGCTGTATAAGGACATTGGGTGTGGCATGGGGGTGTGGCCTTGGTCCATAGAATGACATTGGGTGTGGTATGGGGGTGTGGCCTTGGTCCATAGAAGGACATTGGGTGTGGTATGGGGGTGTGGCCTTGGTCCATAGAAGGACATTGGGTGTGGTATGGGGGCGTGGCCTCAGTCCATAGAAGGACATTGGGTGTGGTATGGGGGCGTGGCCTCAGCCCATATAAGGGGATGAGTTGCTCATTTCCATGTATTAGTGGTGGGTGTGGCCTGAGGGTAGGCGTGGTTTAATACCATATAAAGCCATTGAGTAGTGGGCGGTGCTACAGGGGCGTAGCTTAAGGCCATAAAAGGTTAAAAAAAAAATGGGGGTGTGGCTTCACCCATATAAGGTCATGTGTGGGTCATTGGGGCGTGGCCTGCCCATTTTTGGTGAGTGGGCGGTGCTTGATAAGGGGGTGTGGTCTCAAGACCTGTGGGTGGAGCCTGTTCCTCCCCCACCTCAACCTGGGGGAGGACCTGAGCTCCCCTGGGGGGTGGGAGGGCCT
>NW_008679029.1:0-216 GCF_000695815.1 Acanthisitta chloris
TGTGGCAGGGCAGGCTGTGGCACAGGACTCGTAGTGACTGTTGGCTGGACAGGTGATTGCTGCCAAGAGAGAAGACATGGCAATTACTTGGAGAACATAATGCTTCTTTCTGCTGTATTTCCGTTTTTTGAAATGCATATCTCTATTTTCTCTGTGGACTGCTTGGCTCCAAGAGTGTTCTTAGACCTACCTGATCAAATGAAATAGAAAATGGTG
>NW_008679030.1:353-660 GCF_000695815.1 Acanthisitta chloris
TCTCCACCACCTTGGTGCCTACAGAAGACAGAAAGCAACTGGCAGGGAGTTTAAAAAACCTATAGATTTACGCAAACGCCTTAGCTCAGAGTCACGTTTCCCTCTGAGTTCTTACGTGATCTTAATGAATGAGAGGGGTTACCGACTAACACAGTATAAAACGTGATCGCAGCCGCCTCCCAGGAAAGCGGAGCGGGACAGTAAGTTCCCGAGGAAAGTCGTGGCCGGGCGCGCTGTGCACTGAGCCCCAACTCCTGCCACCCTCCTGCCACCTCCCGGCTCGCACCTGGGGCCGTGCAAGACGACC
>NW_008679031.1:0-12493 GCF_000695815.1 Acanthisitta chloris
ACGATGTCGGGACAGGGTGCCGGGGCAGGTGACACACGGTGCCGGGGCAGGGAGCACACGCGGCAGGGCAGACGCGGGTCCGGGGGGACAGTGCACTGCGGGAGGCTCGGTGCTCCCACAGCAGCCCCGACCTTCTCCCTCAGGTCCCTCTGCTCCTGCAGGGCTCTGAGCACACCCTGCGCCAAGCCCACCCGAGGGCACTGCCACTGAGCTACTGCAGCAGTAACGGCAAAACGAACAGCAGGGACATAAATAACCCACTCAGAGCCTGAACAGCTCTTTCATACTAACAAGCATAGAGCTCAGGTAGCACCGTGGCTATGACTAGGAATCAGGCTCCAGGATCAGGCTCTTATATTTCCTTGCATGGACAGACCTTGATTTTGAGAAACTCCGAGCAGCAACACGATGTTCAGTGTCATAGCTCAGATAGTGTAGGCTGCAGTGTTTTAGCATACACAGTGCAAATAAACACTATTCACTTGGGGTTAGGAATGAGAACCATCATGGACCAGGGAGATAATGATGGTAAACTAAGGTGGAGAAGATAAACACTTTCTTGAAGATAAACTGACACCAAAGCTCCAAACCCTCCTCTCTGCACCAGGCTGGAGATTGAGCTCTTATAAAACACACAGAACTAAGTCATCATTGCTTCCCTCAGTGACAGTGCCTCTCAGGGCCTTAGAAAGTTCATATTCAATAGAGCAAAAAATGACATTAAACAACTTGTCCTCACCACAACTTGTCAACCAGTCCCAGGCCAACAAAAAACTTTCATGTACAGGAATGATAAAAAGAAGCCCAAAATATCTTTACCATTTCATAAAGTGTTTATTGAGGATGGTAACACAGGATAAATCATGCAACAGCTCAGTAAAAAAAGGGAATCATTTAAAGGATGAAGAATGGTAACTGGTGCTGCTGATTTTGAAAAGTTTATAAAAAAATATTAATTGTCCAAAAGTGACATCGAAAACCACTTGAGGCTGAACATGGAAGCTGCTTATAAAGCATTCATTAAAAAGAAAATGAAGATATTGTTTAAAATGATCACCTACAGATTACTGTAATCAACAACTCACAAGTCCCCCATTTCTATAGCTGTAATGGTGTAGCAGGGCTGTACATCCAAGATATTTAACCTTCTTTTCCTGAAGAAACAACAGAGTCACAAACATTTGCCATTAATCAACACAATCGCATCTCTCACCCTTCACGACCTGCACTGCCAAGTGCTTTCATTACTGGGATTACCTTCCCAAACATCATGGCAGAGCAGGAAAGGGACCATCCCTGGTGGCCTCAAGCGATTTCCTCACTGCCCTCTTGCCATCAGTCTGTTTTAGAAGGGCAACAACTACAAAATGCGACTGTTCCCCTTCTGGCACCAACATACACTTTGAATAAGGACCTCCATGTCAGCAGATGGCACAAAGACTGGGCACCAGCACATCACATCAAACAATGGTGGTTTCAGATTTAGAGTTGACATCTATTCACCTTTTGGAAAAAAATAAATATAGTGGAATGAAAATTGAATCAAAGGGAAAGAACAGATGACTACCATCCATCAAGGATGCACATTATCTGTGCACTGAAACAAAAAAAAAGAAAAAAAAAGAAAAAATATCAGTCATTTCAAAGAAAAATCTTGAAAATTAATAAAAACGTTTGCACTTGTTCCTGGTCATAAACAATCTCACAAAAATCTCACTTTTGGAACTACTCCAATTGAAACCATACACTGAATTTATTAATACAGTATAAGTTTCTTTATGTAAAAAATCTTTATACATAGTAATAAAAAAGATAAAGGCAAGATGCATCAAACAGAAATCTGCTGGTTGTTTTTCCTCCGTTCTTACAGAGCCGCTGATGACTACCTGCACTATAAAGAGCTGTTTCTGACTTTCTGTCTCAAGCATCTTCGCCTTTGCTTGTGATAAGGATTGTTCTGTCCAAGCATCCCAAAGGACAGATGCTGGTGATGTTTTGGCACTTACGCTGGCAAACTGAGCTTCTTTCCCTTGAGTACTGTAAGGAAAAGCAGGAAAGAGAACAGTTAGCCAAACAAAGTTGGGATGTAGGAGAAGCAAAACACTGTTAACACTTCAAAGGGTCCAAAACCTATCAGAGCTCCTTTGTTACGCAGTGGGTACACTGCAGACTCCTCCCAAGCTGCCTCTCTTCAATACGTACTGGTAAAACTAGAATTAACAACCATTCTAGGCCTGCCCTCTTGTGGCACCCTGCAATTCCCACTCTTCATCCTCAGAGAATGTACTAGCCCACAACCATGGTCTCTAACACAGCTCCATGTAGATTTGTAGTTACATGACGGAGTTTTGGAATGTAAGGGCAGAATTACCAATGCACCCAGAAGTGTTGCTTCTACACTCAGCAGAAACATCCAAAATACTCTGAACACTGAGGGAGGTGTCTGCAAGCATGGGATCTGCATGCAGCAGTGTTTGTGGTAGAAGCAAGAGGATCATGCTTATCCATGGAAGGCAACAGAAGCATGTATTTAGCCATACTTATCTTGAATTTTTCCAACAGTTCATCAGACCATTTATACATTTATATTCTATCCATACACAAAACCACCATCAGAAATGCCCCACACCAGCAGAAAGTGTACTCAATAAATTAAGGAGATTTCAGCACTAATTTTCACACAGTACTAATGACCTCATAATGCTGATACAGCAGATCTCAACGAGTGTATTAACTGCTACATCCCACAACCTGAAGCTGGAAGTTACTGCACTACTTACCTTTTGTAACATACAAATAGAAGAAGTCACAGTACAGAACAGTCTGGACCACACCAGCAACGACAGCTATGAGGTCAAAAAATCCCTCAAAATAGTAGCGCCAAATCCAGTTGACTAAGTACAAGGCACGGTACAGACCCAGGAAGAAAAGATAGTGAGTAGTGATGGTCTCTGCTTCCCCAGTTTTGCTGATCATAAAGAGTTGAGGGAGAATAGCAACCGACTCGAGATAGATGGAAAAGGTCCACAGTATCTGAAAGGAAAAAACCCACAGGTGTATTCCAGTGCCTGATAACAGGACAGAAAACATTTGACTTGGCTTGGCTTTTCACTCTCTAACAATGTCATGAATAGCTATTCATACAGGTACAGGATTTTGGCAAACTTTCCTTGGTACAGGAAGAACTAAGTGGAAGTTTCATTATGAACCACAGGATGGCAGAAGAAAACTCTCCTGGCAGACACCAGACTCTCCAAACCAGCTGTCTAATGAGCTGGCAGGCACAGGTTTACTCGTGAGCAAACCTGTGTGCATCCAGCAGTTCAGGAGTCACAGTACCATGAAATGCAGCTTACAGAGCTGGTGCTGGTGCTGTGAAAAGCTGCAGGGAAGATGAAGTCCTTTCCTTCCCCCCATGTTCTTCCATCTTTTATCTATTAGTTTAAAGAATGAGTTAATACAGAACAAAATTTAAAATAATGTCTCAAAATGTTGCATTTAAAATTCCCTTACTCTAATAAAATCATTTAACTCTGATCATTAACTATGAAAAAATGCAGCTCGGTCCACTTAAATTAAGCATCTAAATTTTTCTCTACTTTCTGGGGAAAATTACCTGTTTGAACTCTCTCTAATGACATTTTAATGTAATTTATCCGCCAGTGAAACACATAGCTGCATTTTAAATACAATGCAATTCTTTCTGATACTCTAGACCATTTGCAATTCCACAACATTTACGAAGTATTATAATTCCTTCAGTTTTCACCAGGTGGCACCAACTATTTACAAACTGCATTCTGGGGCACTTCTTTAACAAACAGAACAAAAGGAAAGATACTTTGAATTCATAAAACCATCAGAGTGTACTGGGAAAAACACAATCTTCTGCTTAATACAATAACCAATGTTGATAACAAAGACAGTCTCCTGAGATGCCTGAAATTTGCACATCTGCACCACACAGATGCATTAAGGAAAGGATGAGCCTGAACCTACTAAGCACAGACATCTCTCAGCCATTCCCTGGGCAGCCTAAAAATGCTCATCTTCATGTTCTAAAATATTTGAGGGGAAAAAGACAACCTCCTGCCCACAGTCAACTCACCTCCAGAGGAGAGAAGTCATGGTTGACAAGAAATGAGAGTCCACCAACAGGAACTATCAGAAACTCCACTCGGAAGGTGTCATGGTTTCCATCATAGGTGGCCTTAAACTTCATGTAGATCAGGTAGACGGTGGCGTACGAGCAAGCGATGTAGATAAGCTAGAGAGCAAGGAGAGAAAAAACCCAAAACAATCCATAGAGGTTGCAGCATTAGATCAAACTCCCTGAACAAACACATTCCCAAGCACTAAGAGGAATAAGTGTAATCTTTCTTTGTTACTTGCCTTGTTTGTTTACATGTTTTTGCAGCTATTGGTGGTATTTAACTCTTCTCTGCAAACCAACAGCCTTGGGCTCTACTGGTTTTGTTGCTTTAAAAGCATCAACTGCCTCTGGTTGAAGTGACTCTCCAAAGGTGCTTTAAAGACCCTTTTCTGAGCAGACAGAACTAAGGAAGTGACTGGAGAAGGAACAGCCTTTCTGCAACTGCAGGGGAAGCACTGGCCCCAAACATAATCTGAAGAGTGGCAAGTGGCCAGAGTTCTCCACCAGACACCAGGCCATAAAATATGCAAAACTAACAGACTGCTGGAAGCACTGAACCAGAATTCAGTTACCATTTTTACTGGTTATGGCACAGTAGACTTCATAGCTACTCCCTGTGGAATAAGCAAAAAGCCTCATTTTATAGATGAGAAAACAGAACCAGAGATAAATCATGACTTTCTAAAGGTCAATCTGCCATCATCAGGACAGAGCTCACATTGTCCTAGAGACAACATAGTACACAGAGAGTTTAACTTCTGCCTGTTTCATCACAAAGATTGAATATTCCAAACCATTTATCACATTAAGTCTGTGATATTTATAAACTGAAAAATAACACATTAAAAACCCCCACCACTATTTGCAGATGCTACTAATCACTCAGAGCTCTGCTCACAGACACAAAATGCTACAAACACTGCATTAAGGAGCTCAGAATCCAAAGGCTACACCAGCACCCTGACTGACTGGAGATAAAGGACCACAGGGCAGGACACAGGGAACTCCTGCTACAGGTGTAAACTCAGCAATTGGTATGGTCAGAGAAGACACTAAGCAACTGTGAACAAACCCAAAGGCCTTATATACTACAGATTTCTTCATGAGAACTACAGTGTATTTTGGGACACTCAGAAACTTCTCATTTTTAAAGATACCAAAATAAAAGAATGTCAGCAAAGTGACTGCAGAGTGCACTGGCAGAAATGCATCCAATGCTCAGCTCAGGTACCACGAAAATAACTGTAGGATAGGGAATGCTCTGAATAACAGTTAGCCTGCAGGTCATTAAGAAAGGCAGACAGGGCCAATTTGTGCAGAAGAGTCTCATTTTCCTAAACAGCTGATGATCACTGCCAAACACAGCAAGTTGGCACCTGTAGCTTAATTAATATTTCTCTAATAATACTGAAGAAAATGCTATCTCTACCAAAATTAACACCTTTCTTTGCTGCAAATTGCAGCATTTTCTTCCGATTAGAAAGTTCATTACATTGTGCTCTGAGTAAGCTGATTTTTACAGCAGTTCTTATTTCAACAACTGTATAATGCTATACTCTCCTAAATATATGTAGATGGAATAAGAAGCTGTGTGGGACACTCAAGCAGCTTCATCTTGACACCACAATAATGGGCTGAAAAGTCAATTATACGTAACAGCCTTTCTGAGCAGTCACCTTTGAAAGTGTAATAGAGGCTTCCATTTTGCAAGTTAATATTGGATTTGAACACAGGGCCACACTGTCATTACTGGAAAGACTCAGTTTAAAGTGAAGTTGAGTATCACAAGTGTCATTTCCCACAGTCATTCCTTTTCTGGCTAGGAGGGTTGCAGAACAGACACAGTCATGACCCTGAATTACAACCAAGAAAATAAACTGAAAAACAGCCCTAGCTGCTCCTTTAGTGCACCCAACAGTAGCTTTCAATATGCTCAGAAATTATATACAGAAAAAGCTTGTGTTCCAAGAATATTTCATTTAATCCACATCTCTTCATCTAGACTGCAAAATTAAAGTGTAGGCATTTGCATTTGACTTGTTAGAAGAAAAGTGTGAGCGAATTTAAGATCCGAAGTTTTATTTTACTGTATTATTCCCCTACTTTTTCAGTACAGTTTGTATTATTGATTATCCAGTCTTTCCTCTTGGCAAAGTGATACTATCCTCTGAATTAAAAGCATCTAGAGAATTCAAGAATAAAGGAACTGGATTAAACCAAGTGTCTGCTCTGATGCCACAAATGCCCAGTCTGTATTGGTGCCACAAACATGCTGCCCTCCCCCAGCCTACTGCTTTATTTTTTGTACTCAGCACCAGAAATTGCAGGAATAAATAAAAAACCCAAACTTCAGCTCACTAGCATTCAGTGGGCAAGTGAACAGAGTGTAATCCCATGGAGCTGCATTCCTAAGAGCATACTCCTGTCAACTTTTGATCAGCCTCTGAACAGACACACTAGCTGCAATTCTGGCAGTGCACTCAGAATACTAATTTACCTTGTAGTGGACAAAGAGAGATCTACTTAAGATCTAATGTCTCAGTTGAGAAATACAATTTATTTGAACCATGTGTCCAAAAGCTTTAATTTTCAATAACCAAAGTCACATTTGTTTTAAATGTCACAGTTCCTGTATATAGAGGTTTTAAAAGTGGCATGAAGAGTGCAGAAAAAAAAGTAGGGTTGAGTCCATGTACCACATTGTCTATCCAAAGCACATCTAGAACTTATTCTGTAACAACTGTGCCATTTAAAGAGCTTTTATTCATGAAATTATGCACTCTGCATGCAACATTACTAGCTTTTCTGACTCTTCAGTGTACTGTACCTTCATTGATGTGTTATAGAGTGAAATGAATGAAGTGAAGAGGTCCAGGTAACGGGTAGTGAAGACCAGTGCAAACAGAAGCTGGCTTTTCCCAGAAATACCTGTAGGGATAAAGGAAACAATGCATTATTCAAAAAATCGTGATGTGCTTTAACACACTCGATGCCAAGGATGAGAAGGGATATATCCTTTACTTTTAGGCAAGTTGATTACAAAATTAGGATAAAATCCAAGCTTCCAAGGTGTGCAAACAGAATTATAGGCCCATGTAGCTCAGCAGTGTGAACGTGAGTTACCTTGTACTGGGAGAGGCGCTAGTGCTCACAAAGTTCAGAAGCCACTCACAGCAGACAGTGTAATCTCCAAAAATATCACTGCAAGCTATCAGCTCTGTATTGTCATGGGGCACTATGCAGCAAGGCTGCATTAGATTTCAATTCTCAGAGTGCTGTCACATGCCTCAGTCCCTTCTTTAGACGCTGAATAGCTGGAAAGGTACAAGGGCAATAGATACTACAGATCCAGTGATAATCACGGAAGTATGCTGACACCAAGGATGTGATTTGAAAGGAATACACAAATTTAAAACACAAGGCAAATCAATTCACAAACTTAATTGACCACATGGTGGGAAAAAATATCAGAGTCAAACTCAGAGGTTACTACGTACTATAACAAAATTTTATAAAGAGAAGTGAGCTAAAATGTCAAACATCTACACTGCAGCTTCAAAGCAACTTTGGATTCTAGGCCAAAGCCCCAAAGTCAAAACGTTTGTTTGTACTTCAGGCACTAGAGCAGAGGTAGAAGCATAAAAGCTTTGCAGGATCAGTCACTAAAAGCTTCTGAAAACTGAGGTGAAGCATTGCCCCATAATACTGATGTGGTGGTATGTCACAGCAGGGGCACAAAACAACCTACCCTGTGCCTCTATCTTGTTATTCCAATTATTCTTGTTTTCAGTCATCCAGGGTGAAAATAATTGAATCTGCTCAGCTAAGCATGCAAATCTTGTTCAAAAAACAAGAGGGAAAAATAGTCTGTAGGAGAGGGTTGTGATGTAAGGCTCAAAATCCTTGTCCTTTTACACAGAGATATTTCTAGAAAGGCTTTTATTAACAGAGCCATAAAGCAATCAGAAGAAGGCTGCTATGGTTATTGAACTAATTTTTCACTCCAGCTTAAGGAACGTGGAATAAGCTGCCCCAGATGAAGGAATTTTGTTTCTGTATAAACGTACAGGAATGGCTGAAACAGTAACAATTAAAAAGGGATTTGTTTGCACCTTCCATATGTGAAATGGCTACGAGGTGAGCCTGATGTATCACCTACAGAGCAACCCAGCTGCAGCACAGGGAACAGCAAATGCTTCACAACCTACAGCTAAAGCTGCAAATACTAAACCCAAACCAATCCCCTCCCAAAAATCTCCCAAAGTTTCTAAAAAAAATACATTTGGCATTTCTTGGACTACAACCATGCTGCACAGACAGCTGAAGCAGCACTCTGGGCTGCATCCCAGGTGTGCTCACTGGCATCAGAACACACCAATAAAACCTCTCAGCAAGCAATGCTGTCCTAAGGTCAAAGCCCACAGGACAAAGAAATCCACCTGGACAGATTACAGTGCAGCATCAAGCTACAGCATATAATTACACTAAATTATTTAGCATGCTGTTTTCTCTAAGTAAATAACTGTGAACAGCAAAAAAAAACCCATGTAAGATACATTAATTATTGATAACAGCTATAAATTTGGATCTGGACACATGACATACCTGGCAAATTCCTCCAAGCCACTGCCAGCATCATCTGCCCAACCACAAAGTTGTGATTTTGATGAAGGCTTTCAGTATTTTCATTGAATTTTGCATCTTTGCGATAGTCAAATGATCCTGAAACACATTCTAACCTCAAGATGAAACTAATTTTCAAGTTAAGTAAGATAGACTGGACCAGGCAAGGTTCAAAGTTTAAACCAAAGGCCTATGGAGAGACAGGCAAACTGGGAGATAGTAAGATCTATGCCACTAGCAAAACTGAGGGAACAGGTAAACACTCTTTTGTATGAATTTGATGCATCTCAAAACTTTAGGAAGTCTAACACTACACCTGCCACAGTGCTGACCTCAGCCCACGGGTGGCAACCGCAGCATACTGAGACTACACTGATGTTATTCTCATCCTCCCTTTTACTTGCACAAACATCACTTTGCTCCTGAGCTAAATAAAACCACTTTTATTTCTTCTTCCCAAGCTCTAGGCTCAGATTTGAAAGAGCCAAACTTCTCCTTTTTGTTTCATCATTTGTTTTCATCATCACGTGGAAAAACTCCTTCAACTTCTGAGCTAACTTCCTGGCTAAAAGCCATAGCATGAAACTTTAATTCAAAAGCTCAGCTGATGTCCACAGCCAGGGAGGAGAGCAGAGCTGAAACTGTAGCACTTTCTCATGAATTTCGTTTTGCTGTGCTTTCTCAGGTAAGGAGGAACAGGCAGCACAGAATTCAGCCAGCCTGGCTGTGGAGTGGACACTTACTATGAACTGCACATCACAGCCATAAAATCGATAGTTTTTCTTAGGAAAGCCAGTCCATACTTTGCCATGGAAAATTCAATAAATGGAAACTTCAGTAAAAAAGGTAATTTTGTTCCGTACAAAGTGCACATCAGCCACAGAACCACAGCTTCTTTGGTTCTGCTAATAAAAGACTAACATTAAGAATCCAGTACTTTCAATTTAAAAACCCAACCTAATTCTACAGACAAATTTTTTCCATTGAGAAAGGGCATATTTTCCTTCTAGGAGACACAAGAAATTTCTAATCTACCTAAAGCAGCAGTTTTTGAGAAAATACAGACAAACTGGCAGCAGCCTAAAGTACTGTCTAAAGTCTTCACAGCATATGACCTGGTCCATAGTTGGCACATAAAACTGAGATACAGCTACATTGCTTAGTAAAAGGAGGTATTATCTGTACTACTTCTAGAGTATTCAGCACATAATTTGACAGCCTTGCAACTGCAGGTCACCTCTAACACTTGACAAATGACACCAAGAAAAGCAAATCAATTTTCAGGCACTAATTTGCACAGCAAACAATCTAATTTGACCTGAAATGGGTAAGAAAATTTAGCCCAAACATGACGATGTTTGAAAGCACAGGATTCCTCAAGTCTCAGGAATTTCCTAATTATGACAAGAACTCAATAATGGAATTACACGCTACATTCTCCATAGCTCCTAATAATTATTTTTGAGCTGCTATTTTTTCAAATTCTAAATTTGGAAACACAAGTAACTAGACATGCAAAAAATTATTTCCCTGCCAGCTCTGAAATTCTGAAGCTATGACCTGGTTTGCTTTCTCTTTGTTCTCTTTTTAACATACAGATCAAATTAGAAAAAAAAAATTAAGGCTGTCAAACACTGAAAACACAGACTGCTCCACAATGCAGATTAGCCTGGCCTTACCTATTTTCCTCAATTAGAGGAGTGGCTTCTTAGGAAAGAAAATGGGGCCTGATGTGGCTTCAGAAAACAGCAGGTTGCAGCAGAGGTGCACAGGCTGTCTCCCTCTGATTTCCAGCTGCTTTCACAGGCCTCTGAGCTCCTCTTGGAACAAAGGCCTCAGACACACACAGATGCAGCCAGAAGAGAGGAGTCGGCACCATGTGGTTTGCCAGCTCTTCATGGATCACAGCCTACAGTACAGCAATCAGTTAGAAGCCCTTATTTATTTGCTGAGCTTCCACTGCTTCAGAAGTACAGTTACAGCAGCAGCTGGTTTGCCCACGTTTGTTTCTTTAGTCACCAATAATCACTGGGTGTAAGTTTATTTCATTTACAAACTGCTCTAAGAGCCATGCAATGTAAAGGAATGGCAGAAAACCCTCTAATAAGAGGCTCTTAGCAGCTGCTCAGCATTAACTGCTAACTATTTAGGGGTTATTCTCATGTCTGAATTTACAAGCATACTTTATGCAAATCTATATTTGCAAAGTCTTTATTAGCAGAAACCTCAACTGACAACAATGAACCACTACAAGGAACAGAAAAGAGCCCCAAAAATAAAATCCTTTGAGGCGTTCATGTTCTTCTCACTCTAGACAAACTTCTTAGGCCTTAGGCACCGATTTCATAGCAGTAACATGGATCTGGATTTACTCCTGAGGACTCAGGCAGAACTGGAAGACATCAAAAATACCAATCCCTGACAGATGCACCCCTGATTCATTTTATTTGGCTCAGGAAAACGAATGAAGCAGACAATTTCTACTGGAAGAGCCCATACACATGTGTTTGTGCTCAGGGAAGAGCTGAAGGTCCTATGGAATACAGGCCCATTTACTGTTCTGTGCTGGAGAAAGCTGTATCCAAGATGATTGGTGTGAGTCTACTTCCTTATGAATAAACTACTAGTAGTAGAGACCCTCAAACACAACTGACTTAAGGAAAGCAACATCAGATCACTTTTTAAGCACAAAGATGGGACTAGGTCACATTGTATTACACCATGTAAATAACCTCATGTCCAAAGGTCACTTAAGAATCTGTTAACTAAAACTCTATTTGAGTTTTAGCCTTGCACTAGAATTTCTCGTTTTCCTTCTTCAGGCAGCAAAAGATGTTTAGTTTTTAAGTCATTAACTCTGTTGTTTGTAATCTCAACTGCATTCTCAACTAAAGTGCAGGGCAGAACTCTTTACAGAAGAGCTGGAGAAGACAAGGCTCTCTCCTGCCAGATCCAGACAGGATTCCTGATCCCCTGGAGCCTGAGCCAGGTAAGTTCATGAGGAAGGTGCTCCTGTGCTCCATGACCTCAGGAACAATAGATCCACACTACTGCCGACTGCAGACTGCGGAGTCATTTGCTTAGCCTCTTTTTGTAAAGTTAAGAACAGTTTTTAACTTTAAGCCTGTTTAAAACAAAGCTATTCATCTACTTTTCTGAAATCAAAACTATTCATTTACTTTTCTTTTTGCGCTATTAAGTGATTAGCAAGTGACTCGACGTGAGATCATACAGAACCTGTACTTCCTCTTACCTGCAGTGTAAATCTCATTTCCCCATTCTCTGCTACTTCAGCCTGAACTATTTCTTTATGCTTCTAACTGAAAACTTTACAGATACATCTGTTCGACTCGGTATTTGGACAATATTTCGGGTCAACACGCGGCAAACTGATTTCAAGAATAATCATCCTTACTAAGGAAGGAGAAACTCACTGGACAAGAGGCAAAGCCAAGCTCACGGTCAAACCTCAGTCCGCAGCAAAACCGGCACTCCAAGGTGAATGGCCTGACCCACATAACACACCGGGCACAGAAAAGCCCATTTTTAACGGCAACAACTCCTAGTTTTCTGCAAATAATCAGCTATGCTGCAGTTATGGGAACTACCTGCAATTCCTTCCGACCACCACACCGTCCAGCAGGAGGGAGAAAGCAAACCGTATCACAGGGATTTCGAGGAGGCACCGACAAAACGGTGGGAGCAGCAGCGATCGCA
>NW_008679032.1:0-835 GCF_000695815.1 Acanthisitta chloris
GGGATTGCAAATCCTCTACAGAGTTCTGTGCTGATGTTTGTTTGCAGTAAGATTCCAAAATAAGTACACAAAGCAGCAATGAAAGCTTCACCCAGATTTTCTCTGTAGATAAAACCTTTTATTCCATGGCCACAGCAATGGCTCTGTTGAAGAGCAGGGGATTGTATGAATGTTTACTCGTTACTTTCCAAAGCTGGGGCCGCGTAGGCACCGTTGTTTCCCTCGTGCCACCAAGCTGCCCTGGGAAATGGCTGGGTGCAGAGAGGAAGGAGACAAACTCTGCTTCTAAGCTTTGAGCCCCCAAACACAAAGGCGAGTGCTCTGCCCCAAGCCCCACAACACGGCACTTGGTCTCTGGGAGCCCAAACTCTGCCTCAGTGTCCTGGGTCTCCAAAACCTAAAGTGGAATTATTCCCCATGCATCCATGCTGCAATATAGGAATGCTGCTGCCTAATGCTACATTGGTGTTAAGGAGTGTTATTCCCAATTTTGGTGACAGTTTCTGGTGACCCAGATGGGACTCTGCTTCTGGATGTCAAGGGATCTGTGGGATTGCAGGACCTCCAGGTGGCACCGAGAGATTCTGGGGTAGGAGCTCCGATGCCCAGACAGAAGAGCTCTGAGCAAGACCTCTGGGAAAGGAAAGGCAAAGGCAAAGGCAAAGGCAAAGGCAAAGGCAAAGGCAAAGGCAAAGGCAAAGGCAAAGGCAAAGGCAAGGGCAAAGGCATTCCTTTCGTTCCAAAGGTGCAAAGAATGGTTGCCTGCTCATAAGATGTGGCCAAAGCCTCACACAGTTGGGCTGTAAATGTAACTGTAAGGGAAGGTTCTATGAAC
>NW_008679033.1:0-1262 GCF_000695815.1 Acanthisitta chloris
AACCCCCCACCAGGACCCCACGGTCCACCTCACCCTCTGTGGGACCACTGTGGTCCCTCCAGCCCCTGCCCAAGACTCTGAGCTCCATTCCCCCTCTAACCTCCCACCAGGACCCCCCCATGGTCCACCTCACCCTCCTGTTGGACCCAAGACCCCCCAGTCCCTTCACTCCCCCCATAGATCCCACCATGGAAAGAAGAGCAGAAGCAGAGCAAGGTCAAACCCATGTTGGCTCAACAGGACCCTCTGGCTTTGGTCTGCCCAGGCCCCCCCAAAAAGAAGAAACATCTCCCCAAGGTCCTCTGTGTCACACGAGGCTGCAGATGAGGGACAGAGTCCTGTGCCCTGAGCGAGGTCCTCGCTGGGGGTGGCAGCTGGGGACAGTGGCACTGGGGTCACCAGCAGGGCTGGAGATGGCCCAGGGAGTGTCCAGGGGGATGCAGGATGGAGTTATGGAATCACAAGGTGCTTTGGGTTGGGAAAGATCTCAAGGCTCATCTCATTCCACCTCTTTGGTATGGGCAGGGTCATCTCCCACCAGCCCAGGGTCATCTCCCACCAGTCCAGGGACACCTCCCACCAGCCCAGGTGGCTCCAACCCCATCCAACCTGTCCTGGAACACTCCCAGGGATGGAGCAGCCACAGCTGCTCTGGGAAATCCATTCCAGCCCCTCAGCACCTCCCAGGGAGGAATTCCTTCCCAATATCCCATCTGTCCCTGCCCTTGGTCAGTTTGAAGCCATTCCCTGTGTCCTGTCCCTCCATCCCTTGTCCAAAGCTCTCCTGGAGCTCCTTGAGGCACTGGGAAGCAGGAGAGGACAGGAAACTCATCCTGGAGTACTGCAATCCACCCTCAGATCAGCCAGGTTGGCTCCAAGGTGCCAGAATTCCCATCCCTTGGGATCTGGGGCTTGGAGACACATCCATCCCAAGGAGCAGAGCTATCCCAAGCCCTGCTGAGCATCTCCACCCTTGAGAGGACACCTTGGAGCCCAAACCTCCCAACAAACTCCCTCCCTAGGGCATCACCTACCTCTCTGGAGGCCTTGGCTGGAGGCTCTGGAGCTCCTGATTCCCTCTGGGATGCAGAGGGAGATCCACAGCCCTTGGATCTCTGGGGAGGTGACTCTTCTGATCTGTCCCACACCTACCTGGCTGGAGTTTGGGGTGGGATGGGGTTGGGTGCAGGGAGATGTTGCTCCTGGTCCTGGGAGCAAAGAGAAATGAAGCTCATGTGGAGGTGATGGAGAATATCTACATG
>NW_008679034.1:0-256 GCF_000695815.1 Acanthisitta chloris
GGTGGGGGTCTCGGGACACGGGGAGGGTCCCGGGACACGGGGAGAGTACCGGGATACGGGGAAGGACCGGGCTGGGTCCTGGGATCTCGGGGAGGGGACTGGGCTAGGGCTTGGGGACCCCGGGACATAGGGAGGGGATAAGACTGGGGACCCGAGACACGGGGAGGGGACCGGGATAGGGGAAGGGTAGCGGGACACGGGAAGGAGACCGGGACACGGGGAGAGTACCGGGACAAGGGGAGGGACCGGGCTGGGG
>NW_008679035.1:0-20352 GCF_000695815.1 Acanthisitta chloris
TTTAAAGGGGTTATGAGAGTTATAACTTGGTTTCTCTCTGCCTGTTGGCGTGGTGTAGGGCCAGGCTGGGCACATGATTTGAGCACAGCCAGGTTACACCACCAACTTCACCGTTTACAGCTGCCTCACTTCTCTCCCCAGCAAGGAGAACCATTCTATTGGGTGCTGAGCCCCTCTTTGCCACCTGCTTGTAGCAACACAACAGCAGAACATCTGCTGCACCAAAGAGCTCATCAGTGTAAAGCAAAAAGCAAAAGACTGATACACAGAGCAGCCCCAGCTGTCTGACCACTGCTGAATGTGATGCCTCACAGCCAAAATATGAGACTTGCGCTGTTTATAGTTTATTCTGTCAAGGTCTGTGACAAAACCAGTGAAAAACACTGAACATCCAGGACTTGGGTTTCCATTCATGTTTTCTAATGCTTTGTTTGCCTCCTGGCAGTATGTTAAATTTAAAGCCAATCTGAGCATGATTCAGATTCTGCCAGATACAGATTCTGATATAGATGCAGTTTCAGATAATTAGCCACCTCCCTCTTAATCCATTTTCTTATTTAGAGACATTTATACGTTGGATTCCTGAAATTCAAAGCGCTTCTGTATTTGCTGTTATGTGCCCAGAGTTTGGCACACCAAGGGGAAGCCTCTCACTTTGTTTCCTGGTTACTTCAGTCTTGCTTTGCAGGAGGTTTCTAATCCCAAACAAGTACCCATCCTCCCAGGCCATCATGCATTCTGTGCTCTGGTTCATGCCACGATCAATAATTCATGTCTTCCTAACAGCCCCATTAACTGAGATGAAGACAATGTCCTTATTTATCATCAGAATACTCCACTTTCCTAATGGCTTTTCTCTTTCCCAGAGAGTTGTGGTTGTGGAAGACATCAAAAGATGGAAGTGCATCCTTGAGCTTCCTGGGCAACAGAAAGAAAATCTGATGGAAGCTTTGGGGGAGCTGAAGAAGAAAATACCTTCCAAGGAGGTGTTGCTTTCAACTAAAATAGGTACATCTTGTCTATACAGGCTGTGAATATTAGGCTGGTTTGTGTCTGCTTGGCTTGTCAGCACAGAGCAGGCTAGTTTGGAAACTTTTTAAGGCAGGAGTGTCTCTGCCAATGAAATATTGTCGATATCCAGTTTTCAGAGGTTGTACTGAAACAGTCAGCTGTCTCTTAATTCCTCCCAGGAAATACTGCATCACCCCTTCTGTGGTCAGATTTTGGAGGAGCAGTTCTCAGTACTTGTGTGTTTTATTCCTTCTACTGTGTGGCAGAGTCCTCTCTTGCCATGCAGGATGTGGCTCGTTTATTTAACTTGGCTAAACCCTCTGAACACGGGAGAAATTCTCCTCGGATTGGCCCGGAACTGCTTCCTGCATCCTCACCCCGAGGAATTCCCAGCAGATGGGCAGCTCCCTGCAGATGACACAGCCTCTTTTCCATAGGACTTGGGGGAGGGATGATGGGTGACCACATGGTCCCTGCCCCTCCTGGCTGCGGAGAACATCCTGGGCCTTTGTTTGCCATTAGAGCCGTGGAGTGGCTGTTCACTGCGCCCTGGGAACAGAGATGCGATCTGCCCCTTTCCCCATACTTCTGAACTCCCATTTTATTTGCCATGTTCGGCTTATTCGTGCTTTTCCCGAGATTTTTCCCACTGCCTGCCAGCGTGTGGCCGGGCTGGAAGAGCCACCGAAGCCTAACAGTGACATCTCCTGGCCAGCAGCGCTCCTGGTCAGGGAGAAACACTCGCTGGAAGCACAAACTCCCTTTTGTCTCCTCGCAGAGGAAAGCCTCTCCCGATGGGAAAGATTCTGCTTGGAGTCACAGTGGTGTTTGCATCTTGAAGTGCTGCAGCCTTCACCAGCAACAACATCTGCTTCCTCAAAGGGGTTTCCAGTTAAAAACCAGCATTCATTGTAGGCCACAGTTACAAGCTTTCCCAAGATCTAGGATCTGTGTGGAAAATTAGCATAGGCTAATTGCTGTGTTACGTAAGTGTTGCTCCACACCTTGGTGGCTTGGGAAGGTAATTTTCACAATTCCTTGTGAAGTGCCCAGGGATAAGTCACTGCAGAAGCCAAAGAGCTTTGTGTTTAATCCCTAATAACTTTATATCCGTGTTTGTGTCAGTGCTGTGGTTGTTTTGCTGACTCTGCCTGAATTAAAAACCTTTGTGGCTGCGTTGGTACCAGTAAGATTTGTCTGGTGTCTGTGGTGTTTTGCCCACCTGCCATTCCCAAAGGATCTGCTCCTGTTTTCCAGGTCACACAGTGAATAAGATGCGCAAACACTCCGATCCCGATGTGGCCGTCCTTGCCAAGGAGATTTACACAGAGTGGAGAACCTTCATCAGAGACCACTCCAACAGGCCCTCAATCGAGGTCAGGAGCGATCCCAAGTCCGAGGCCTTCAGGAAGAACGCACGGAAGCTGCTCTGTGAAGCCCTGGATGTAGAGGTAGAGTTCAGAGCTATTTGTGGCTCAAGGAATTACTTCTTGTAGGAACAAGTTAAACCTTTTCCAGCCATAGCTACTGTCAAGCTGGTCCTGCCTGTGGAGTAGGGACAAGACCTGATGATCTGTTCCTATTTTTAGTGATTCACTCCACATCCCTATTTATAAGTGGATTTGTTTTCAAGGTAGATATTTTCTTCTGGTTATTAATCAAGTAAACATGCTAATTGTAAGCAAGGTGCATTTGCTGTCATTTCTATAACTTGTCAGCAGAATAGTTGTGTATCTACTGCAGTTGGGCTGTACAAGAGGAGGAGGAAGTTAATAGAACATGAAGTTTTTCTTTCTACTCAACAGCTGTGAAAGCAACAGTGTTGTTAGGTGTTTCCTAATTACACATTTGTAGGTTTAAATCTGTTGGAAAAACAGAAGGACAAGGTTGACAGTGTATAAAGTGGTGATAAATACCAGATCCCTCAGGTATCTTTAAGTAAATGAACAGGGCTTTGCTGCAAGGCTTAATGACTAGTTTGCTTGGCCTATGAAATGCCATAATGATTATCTTTTTTAATTTATTCATTAATTTTCCTTTACATTTCCTTTAAAGTGATAAGCAGTCAAGAGTTTCAAAGCTATGTGTTTGCTAGCTGTGAGAACAACCTCTCCAGCTTCTAGCCCATCTGGACTGGGGCAGCAGAGCAGAATGGTTTGCTGTAGGAATGTCTCAAAAGAGTGGGAGCTCACCTTTGTTGGGTCAGGCTTAGCTCTTTAAAAGCACATCAATGCATGGTGATAAGACTGGTAGGAAAGTCTGAACCTGTGGGACATAAAGGCTGTGTTACCACCCTAAAATGAGTAGAATTGGGTAAAGCAGAATTGCCTCTGAACAGGACTGACCTGAAAGCACAGCAAGGAATACCCTTCTAGCTTCCAGCTGCCACCACATGTGCAAGCAGAGCTCACAGCAGAAGTTGAACTGCTTACATAGGGAGAGGAGCCACAGAGGTGCAGCAAATGGGGAGCAGGAACACCCCAGAGACTGCCAAAAAGGAGAAGGGAAGATGAGGCTGAGTGGATCCAAGGGGTGTTTTAGTGATGGGCAGCAAAACTAGTGTGGGCAAAGGACTTGGAGGAATACTACTTGGCATAGTGGAATCTCCTGCAAGCAAAGCATGGGAGATTCACCATCACAAAAGGAGAAGTGGAATTAAAACCATTTCTTGAAGGATGGGAGATTTTTTTTTCAATCTAAACTGTGCTAAATTACAAGTTTTGGCACATGTTGAAGCAATAACTACATAATTAACATTTAGCAAATCCCTTTCTGCATTCTTAATTACACCTCCTTCTACACACAGAGAGCCCACATTTCCCTTTATAGCACGAGGCAGAGTTGCCAAGTGTTTGGCATGTCTTAGAGTTGCTGTTGGAATCAAGTTTAAAATAGTATCCAAGGTGCCTTATACCAGCAAGATCAAAAGTGAGCTTTATGGAGACACTACAGTGCAGCTTATAATTGCAGTTGAGCTTGATACCCAAAGCTAGTCACAGATTAGTTTCCTGTTGTGATGGCAAAGTACTGCCACTCAGCTGGAGATGGGGATATGTTCCCAGCTACTGACCACGTTGCCTTGTTCCTTAATTGCTAGGGTGGAATTAAATTGCTCTTCCTGTTAACACTTGTGAAGGGAAGTAGATTTCCTTGAATCTAAGCTGATTAATGAAGAAACACTGAAAAGCACCCAACTCCAATTTCAATCAGTTGGTCTCCTTATTAAATGTAAAGATCTAATTTTATACTTTGCTGTTTCCAGATTGATCACCCACTGGCTGAAAATATTGAGCGAGAAGCTTTTCATCTCTCTTCCCGCCTCATTAGCGCTCCGTATCGCAGGACGCTGCGAGCTCTTGTCTTCTCATTAAAACACAAACCTGAGATCCGAGCAGAAGTCAAGGCTGGCACACTCAGTGTCCCTGCCTTTGTACAAGGCCATAAAAAGTGAGGTGTCCTGCTTGATCCTCAGCAAAAACTTTCCGTGCCTACATTCCCGTGGAAGTGGGAGCCCTTTCCATGGTGAGGGGAGTGCTGACAGTGTGCCTCACTGGCACCACTCCATGAAGAGGGCTGCTGGAGGGAACAGCTAATGATGGAAGTGGTGCTGTAAATCTGACTTGCTTGAAATCCATGTGGGCTTGTTACAAGAAAACTTCTGCTCTGCTGTATATTTTCCTGCTCCAAAACCATCCTCGCTGACTCACCTGCTTCTCACTTCTGCCCATTTGTCATACCTCAGTTTTGCTCCATCCCTGATATGGATCTTCAAGTGTAATCAGCCAAATAACACCAAGGAGCAGCTCTGTGCTGTGCTGGTGGAAAATACTGGGAATTCAGGGTATTTGGTCCATGGGAGGAGGTTCCTAGTGGATAACTACAAACTCTAGTTATCCCTAGATCATCCATGTCTGCTACAGCTGCCCTGTAGGGGAAGAGAGAACTGTTTGCCAAGCCAGCTGATTTCCCTTTGCTGCATTCCAGAGTTGGATGCAAAGTGAGTTTCATTAACTTGCTCTCTGTTATTCCATCAGTGCAGTCATCCTGTGATTGGGGCATTTTCTAAAGCTTTGGGGTGAAAGTCAAGATGCCTCAGAGTACAGGTGCTACCTAATGCCTCTGCTGATCAATGAGCAGCTCCCACAGCCTTCCATACCTCACTCATGTGGTGCTTGTTCTTACTGTAACAGGAAAAAAAACTTGTAATGAATTTTCTAAATAAAATCAGGTTATAAGGCAAAAATTCCTTTTAACGGCTTCTGTTCAAAAGGAACACAGTTCAGAGTGTGTGAACTAATCAACGCAACATACTGTTGTTTAAATTCCTTCTAGTCATTAAAAAATGGAAATCTTGCCTCTCATATTTGCTCTGATTTCTTTAGTGCCACAAGTCATCTTGTTCTCCATAGGCTACTGCTAAGGCTGTGACAGGTATGGTGTTCATATCTTCACCCTAAAACACCACTGACAGTCATGACTTGGATCTGGTAATTACTAGAAGAAACACCAAAAACATACCTTAAGTGTCGAACTCCATAAATTTAATTATCTAATTACAGGTTCTCTTAACACATCTAAACCCTGTTTTGTTTGCTTGGGCCAGTGCAAGACCAATTTCCTGGGTTCCTTGAACATCTGGCTTTTCTGGAAACAGCAATGCACTGGGGTACAGACATTTCTTCTGCAGAAAGTTAAGTGTGTTGGATGAGGCAGAAACTGGTGGATACGTGGGTGGTGACTGTAGCCAGTCAATGAAGACCTAACACTTGTTGATCAGGCTGTAGCTTGAAAACCCTCAATTTACTTCTTAGCAGTAATCAGTTCCATTTCCCACTTAAATAGCTTCAAACTGCACATCTGTAATTGAATTCATGTATCCTGGACTGTCATGGAAAGGGTTCAGGATCAATGGCTGACCCAGCTTTTGCTTCAGAGCTGCAACACCAAGACCTGCAGTGTTTATTCTTAGCTCTCTGTTCCTGGTGCTGGGCTGTGCTTTTTCTGGTTAGGTACTCTATTTAGGTAATGTGTGAGAAGAAAAGTCCTGAAAATGAGGAACTTGTGGTCTAATGAAAGCCGGGCCAGAGAAGTTTGACACACAGGTCAGATACAGTCTGACTGTGCCAAATATTTTTCATGTAGGAATTAACTTAAGGAGTTACTGCACTCAAGGAGAAAACTCTCCTATAAATTTCCTCTATTTAATGGCTAATATTTTTGCCCAACTTGTTTCCCAAGGGACCCAAGTGTATAGCTCTGGGTCCAGCTCATCTATCTTGATGTTAAATCTGGCAGTAACATTTTGGCTGAGGATTCACAGACTCAGCTTTGCATAAAACTGACTAACTGGAGGAACTGGAAAAGATTCCCAAGGGTGGGACTTGACACCCTTAGGACAGGAGGAATGCAGTGAGCAAGGGAATGCTTTAAGGACTGAAACAGAAAGAAAGGTGGGGAAAAGAAGACAAAAAGTTATAAAAGCAATAGTCCAAAAAGGGCTTCATTTTCCCAAAGGGTGATGCTGAACATGGCAAGAAGATACTCGATACCTGGCACTAATCAAGTGTTTAATTACTGTATAAAAACTGGATTCCCTCCTTGGAGCAGCCTCACCTGCACAACTGCATCTATTTATGCCTTGGGTAACCTGCTGGATTGGTTTGCTGCTCCTCAGTTCTTCCTTCCTTCCCCTGAGAGATGCAGCCAGTGGGGAGACTGGAGCCATGTGGCAGCAGGAGGCCCGGGATGGCTGGTTCCCAGTGCCATGATCTGTTCACTAACTGAAGTTCCTGTGACTTCTGGAGATCCCTTGAAACAGAGAGTCTGGAAAGGCACAGACATCTGAACCCCACAGTGCGTTCCTCCCAAGGTTGGTTGCGCTCTGAAACCTCTGATCTGCTACAGTTGTCTGTGGTAAACAATCATGGGGAGTCTTGCAGGACCTCACCAGCTTGGATTCCCCTGGCACACATGTTACACATCAGACTGGAGGAGGAAGGAGCCCTGGACACATCCTAAACTTTGGCCTTGCCGGCCCAGGCATGCATTTCTCCTAAATTCTGCTCTTTCTCCTCCAGTTTTCCTTTGCAACCACTGTGCTATGCTGACCAGCCATGGAGTACCAGTAAGGCATGTTACAAAGTCAGAGGCTCTCCACGAGCTCCTGTCTTCATGCTGGGGAAACACTTCTAGATTAAAAACGAGGATGAAAGGGCTGAGCTGTGGCTCCCTCATGCTCAGTTTCTCTGGCATGGTGCCTTTGAAATAGCTGGCTCCCTTTTTGCAGAGGAAACATTAAATGAGGGAGGCACCCAGCCTGAAGAAAAGTTCTTTTTCCATTTTTCCCCCCCCAGATTAAGCCTAGCCCACAGATTTCTTTCAGCAAAAGTGTACATAAAGCTGACAGACCTCTAGAGACCTTCTGCACCCAGCAGAGACAGGAGGAAGAACTTCCTGGAGGTGTCACCTCCTGATCCCTCTCCCCATGCAACTGGTGATTGAGGAATACAGGGTGGGCTCAGGCAAGCACCAGGAGGAACTGAGGAGGGAATTCACCCCTGACAGAGCTGACTTCTGACCCTGGCTTCTGAAGAGCAAATTTGGGAAGGCACCCAGCAGCAGCTTGCTCTGTTCCCCATCAGCAGGCACAGCTCAGGGGAGCTTTGTCCTGCTGCAAATTACTTGGGCGAAAGAAGATGGGAGTAGACAAGACCCTCCCTGTCCTTCAGAAAAGAGAGTGCACAGCAGCTCACCATTTCTCATCTTTTAAGAGGCTCTTCAAAGGTTTCTTCACAAAGAACCCAAACTTTCAGATCTCCTTTGCTTTCCTGACAGCTCTGTAATATGAAGGGTTGGCTAGGCTGGCCCTGGATTAAGAGACATTAAGGTAAGTAGTATCCACAGGTGCCCTTTGGAGCCCTGAGCATTTGAAGAAAGATCCAGAAACTTCCCTCCCATGGCCCTCCCACGAGGGCAGGATGGGGGCTGGAGCAGAGGAGGGACAGAGGGAAGCGGGAAAGAAGAGGCAGAGGGAAGGAAACCCATCAGGGAGTTCCCCAGCCCGGCTGGCTGCAGCTGGCTAGCCCTTGCTCCTCCATGCAGAAAGCAGAGAGTCTCCCTTGCTGCTTTAACTGGTTAAGGCAATTTAAAAGCATTTTAATGCTAATGAGTGAGCCCTCCCACAGCAGAGATCATCACAAGGTCCAGAGAGCCCTCCTACGTTTGTTTAAACACCCCTCTGCACAGGTGTAGGTATTGCAGGATAAATCCCCCCCAATCCAGGTGGATGAACTGGCTTCTCATAGGAAGGGAAACTGAGGCACAAAGGAACTGACATGCTCCAGGATGCAAAAAAAGGAGAAGCCCATGCCAGGGTAACACTGCAATTAATGATGCTCTAATTCTTCTGCTGGCAGTCCCCCTGAACAACATCCATGGTATCTGTCAATTAAACTAGATTATGGAATGATCTTTGCTAATTACATGTCATTATCTAGCAAGCAGTTATCTCCCTATAAAGGGTGCTCCTGTAATGGACAAACACTGTTCCTCTAGCATAGCCAGCCCCAGTGGCAAGAAAAAAAAAGCCAAGAACATTTCTGCTGTGGCCAATATTTTGCCTAAGCAGAAATTTTCACATTGCAAACACTGCACTCCTGTCCCAGACAGAGGGAGGAGGAGGAGGGCTGCAACGTTCAGAGCCAGCCAGAGAGAGAAGGCAGGATCAACTCCACACCCCTGAAACCTGCCACGGAGGCATGACTGTAAGCCCAAAATCCAGCTGTAAACCCTCCCATCCATCACGGAGCAAATACCCCACTCAGCCTCCAGACACCAAAATCCCCATGAGCAGGGGAGGAGGACCTCGCTGTCCCCAGGGCTGTGATGAGCAGGAAACAGGGTCTAAAATAAGCTTGGAAAACAGCTCCCGGTAAATGCTGTCATTGCATTTTTAATTGTCCATATGCTTGATCCATTATGTTTTCCCAGATGGCTGAGCTGCTTGACTACTGCCTCCTCATCTGTGCTGCTATGGCCAGGGTGTCCAGCGAATGCCAGCACTGCAGCCAGAGGAGACTTGTCCCTATCCCCACACCTCTGCCCTACAGTGTGTGTAGCCATGCATGAACAACCAGAGAGCCCCAAACTCTACCCCAGACTGCAGGGACAGACCCTGTGTCCCTGAGGGGCCCTGACTGAGGGGTCACCCAGCCCCAAGCACTCCCCGGGGCTCACCTTGTTGTGATGCTGCTCAGCCTCACACCAGGTGACTCCAGGAGACAGCAGAGCAGTGATGCCAGCTCAGACAAGTTGGCACCCTGCCTGCACCACACTCCTTCCCAATCCCACAGCTCTGGGGGCATCCTGGACACTCTGAGCAAGACTGGGTGCAGCTGCAGGGTTGGATTGAGCAAGGCTGAGTTTGCAGCCTCAGCAGAGTCCTCCCACTTTGGGCTGCTCACAGCCATCACAGCATGACCAGTTGCACCTGAATAGGGTTGCTCCAGAGGCAGTGTGATTTTCCATGGCTGCCAGACTCTCATGTTGTGGATCACAACACCATGTGCTTGCTGGGCTCTGCAGTGGGATGTCCAGTCCTGCCCACTGCCCCAGGGCTGGCCTGTGCCTCTGGGCAGAGGGAACAGTTTTGTGCCAGGAGCAGTGCCCATTTTTGGGGCACTTCCACCATCACTGCACTTGTCCAACACAGCAGCACAGAAAGCAGCACCCATCAGCACATTCCACCAGTGTGGCACATCAGGAAAACCTTCCTGGTAAATAGAGAAAACACAGAGAGCATGGTTGGGATTGTTAGGATATTTTAGCCCAGCTTCTCTCTGGTACGAGCGATTTCTCCAGGGAGGGAGAGGAATAAACCAACTGATCTCCTGGGAGCTCTTCCAGTCCTGTATTCTATGATCTACAGTTTTCCAACTGTTCTTCACCGGATTTGTGTGCAGAGGGATAACGGAGGCTCTCCCTCCCTCACAACAGCAAAGCCTTTGTCTGCTCCAGAGAGACGTGACTCCATGTCCATAAGCAAAGCCAGGAAATGGGATGGCTACATCCAGCCCAGCACAATCAAGTCATCATGCTCTAAATAAATAATCAGTTGAGTAACAGGAGCGCTGCCTGTGCCCATTGCTCTCCTGCTTGCTTGGGAAGCACTGGGCAAACACTAAGAACTGAGGCCTGATGTGTGTGTGGACCGCGGGCATGGTGGAGGGAAGGAATGCTTGTGATGGATTCCTCTTTCTCCAGGCTGTGTGCTTGCACCATCCTCCTCCCCTGCTGAGCTTCATTCCCAGCCAGGGCAGTATGTCAGGGAAGAGGTAGTTTAACAAGGGATGTTAGTGAGCAAATTCCTGCAGAGCAGGGAGAGACTGGATTGCCAAAACCTAATGGAAAAAACAAGAGGCTGAGACAAGGTGGAGCATGACGGGAGGTTGAAGAGGTTTGGTGCTCAGTGAGCACTCGAGGCTTTCCTTGCTCTAAGCAGGATGACCAGCTCAAGTGGTTCACTGCTGGTAGCAGCTGCAGATGCAGCTGTGAATGTGGTCAGAAACAAGCTGGGAAAGGTCTTTTGTAAGTGTTCAAGTCGCATTAATCAGCCCATCCATGAGCCCCTGGATAATGCCCTGCACGGCTCAGGTGCTGGGGATCCCCTTGGCTCAGAGCAGCAGAGCTGCTCCCATAGCACCAGTCCTGTACCCACAGGGATGAGTGCAGGTGAGCACTGTGTTTGGGGATGCTTGGGCGGCTTTGAACTGGAGCTAGAGCTGGAAACCCTCCCTGAGGTGAGCACAGCAGTGGCCCCTTCTGCTGTTTGACCCTGGGACTAGGTCCAACTTCTTATTTAGTGCAACACCAACAGTTACCCATAAAAGCCTTTTTCCATGGAAATCACAGCATGCCGAAGGCTCCAGCTGGGCGAGGAGGTGCCTGTCCTGTGGTAAAGGGCTGGATGCTGCTGGGTGCTGTGGGCTCCCTGCCAGGCACGAGCAGCTGCAGCCTTCACCTGTTTCAGCAAAATCTGGCCCACCAAGAAGGTTAATTATATCTTTAAGTTTCTTTAGTTGTCAAATCTTGTAACTGTGGTCTCAAGCTGACAGTTCTATACCCAGCAATTAACCGGCAGCGAGGCTTTGCAGGCAGTGGTGGGGGCTGGCCTTGTTTCCTGTCTATGTACACAACAGGCTCTCAAAATATTGCTTTAATGGAGCTTAACGGCGCTGGCAAATATTTCCCTTGGAATCTCACTTTTGCCGACATGTTGCACCAACAAACGCCAAATCAATCCGGGCTGCGGTAACGAAGGCTCCTCGTTAGGAGGCATGCGCAGATTTGTGCCTTCTTCCCTCCCCAGACACTCTCTCAGGCATCCACAGGCTGGTGCAATCCAGGAGGAAAAGCCGTTCAATCATCATCCTTTTCCTTTGCTGCTGCCTCCCCCGATGCCCTGATGTACAGACCTGTCCCAGCAGAGTGGGAAGCAGGACACAGGTCAGGGCAGCCTTTCAGCAATGGCACTGGCCTGTCAGTCCCTGCTAAATGCTGGATTCAGCAGCAAGAGAGGCTTGCTGTGCTGTGCCATGCTTTTCAGGGATAGCTGGTACCTTCCTTAGGATACATTCACAGATACATTCAGTTTAGAGACAGCACTATGGAAAAAAAGGCTCCTTGGATTACCCTCTGCCCTGGAGCTCCAATTTTTGCCCCCAGACAACCACATTGGGACATTTCAAGATCTCTCCCTGCACCACAGTTTAGGCTGGGTGGGGGTAGCCCCTACACAGGCTCCCAGGGCTGTGTGTATCCTGCTTCCAGAGTGAGATATCATGTGGCTTTACCATAAGCTGGCTCTGACCCACACCAGGATGAATACAGGCTGTTCTGTGTCAGCCACCCACTCTGTGATGCTCAAAGGGAATGTCCCTTGTGTTGGGATGGCACAAGGGGCATGTGAGGGTTATTTGTCCATCCATCAGACAGCAGCATCAGGGCTCATGGCAAAGATCCCCAGTTTTCTGGAGGGGCAGATGACCACAGAGGTTTTCGTGCTTTCAGGTGCTTAACTCCCCCTCTTCAGGGACCAAGGGTGGAGGTTTGGTGTCGCCGAGGTCTCAGGGGAGCCAACCCCTCCTGCCAAGGCCATCTTTACAGGGGTGCCAAAACTTCCATGATCCAGCATCTCCCCAGGCTCCATGGCATCGCAGCCTGCCAAGCCACAGCAAGATTTGTCTACAGTTTCAGACTCCATGAGTGATGCTGGTAAAGAGTTCACAGCAGTGGACACCTGGATATGCTGGAAAGGGGTAAACCCAGAGGAGAAGAGGATTGTTCTCCTTCCCTCCAGCTGCTGGTGACTGAAGCACTCAGGTGAGTCCTGTGAGAAGGTTAGACAACACGCAAAGATCAAATGAGGAGCTCCAGGGCACAGTGGATGCATCTCATCACATCACCCACAGACATCCAGAAACATCACCTGGGAGCATCCACATGAGCTACATCTGTATCTGCCAGGTGGAGATACCTATAACACAGTTCCACAGTAACCCCTGAGCATGGGCAGGAGCGTGGAGAACATTTGTTGGGAATATTGCTGTATTTCGGGATGGTTTGTAGCTTCAAGAATTCAACTAGAAATAATTGACAGGATGATTTGCAGCCATCGGCAAATAACGTTACTTTCCTGAAAGCAGCAGCACTAGAGGGAAAACAAATTGAAGCAGGTGCGGGAAGAGTTAGGGAGCGCAAGAATTGCATTCCCGAGCCAAATGGACAGATTGAGACAGAGGAAAACAAATTGGGAAGGGAAACGGCTGCCTATTGCCCAGATTTTTCAGGCTCTGAGAGGAGGTGGAGGTTGGGTTTAAGCTCTGCTCACATTCAGGGCCTGGGAGCTGTGTCTCTTTGAGCGGCTGTGTTAGCGCTCAGCCTGGGGTGAGGGTGCATTTTGGGGTGCATTTCCACCCTGAACAGGGCTGGGATTGCAAGCCCTAGGGATCTAGAAAGCAGCATCCTACAGAAGCACCAGCCCCACCACTGCAATGACCATGAGGAGCCCAGCCAGGATGCAGATGCTGATGAAGACAATGTCACTGGTGTCCTGGCTCTTGGTTTCACGGGTATCCATCGTGTCCCCCTCCCGCTGCTGGGCTTCCACCAGGTTTTCTGCCTGGCTGAGCCTGGATGGGTCAGGGCCAGCGATGAGGGTCACAGAGGCTTCTTTCCTCTTTGGCTCACACTGCACCTCGTACTGGTGGATGTCCTCCTGGTCACCCACCGAAAAATCGATGTAGAGGGTGCTGACAATGACGGATGTGCTGTTGCGTCTCTGCAAGACATGGGTCACAGCTCATCAGGGCTTTGTACAGCTCATTTTCACAGGGGGTTGAAGAGGTTGGCCATCAATCAGACCAGTATCTACTGGGAAGATGGGAGAGGGACTGGGAATGCCTCTCTGCAGCCAGTACAACCAGCACAGGGTTAACTATCTACTCATCTTGCTTTATAGGAAGGTTTGCTGACACTTACCTGGGATTCAGTGCCGCAGGTGTCAAACCTGGTATGTATTTTAAAGTTCCTGCCAACCACCTGGGCTGCACAGGAAGGTGTCCCCAAATAAATCCTATTCCTCTCCAGCTGGGCCAGGGACTGCACGGGGATCTGGATGTGGAAGTCTGTCCGGGTGCAGCTGACATTCATGGGCACAACTGCTAGGACAGAAAACAAGGTACATGTGTAGGACTTGTGTGATGAGTTCTCAGGGAAGAAGGAGCTACACTCAAAACACAGAATGTAATAGCAGTGTTTTAGCACTGTCCCATGCCAAAGACAGACACAGACGGCTCCCAGGCACTGCCCTGCTTTCTGTCCCAGGTATCCCAGTCCCTCTCCATCACTCTCCCTCCAGTGCTGTATTTGGTCCCTCTGGAGGCAGAAAGCACCCACACGGGGAAAGAAGCAGGGAGGAAAAATGCCCCCCTCTTTAAAGTGATTCCTCACTCAGCTTGAACCAACCACTTGGGCAGTATGAATTATTGAATTATTCCAGCTCCCTCTGAATCTCAGCCTTATGAAACTGGGAAGATGCAATAAAATCAATATGAAAAAATAGTGTCACTTTGCTTCGCTTAGTGCATTATAAAACCATTAGAAGATTTACCAAATAACAAAAGTGCATTAGATCAAGAGGAGGAGAAAGTGGATCCTCTCTCCTGGCATGAAGGCTTTCATTCAAATGGCCATAAATCACACACACCCAGCCCAAGCCATGCCCTTTGGTGGACCCAAAAGGAAATTAACGGTCATGGCTGAAGGGCTGTGGATGTGGAGGCTGAAAGGAAAGTATCTGCATGGCTGAAGGGATGTGGATGTGGAGGCTGAGGGCCTTTGCCTCTGAGGGCTCCCAAGGAAGCCGATGGTGGGGAGAGGCTGGTGTTGCCAGAGAACTCTCCTGGCTGGCAACTGGATGTGCCTTGCAGGATGCTAATCACAAGCAGATGCTAGAATCATCTGACAAACAGCAGCCTCAGCCTTATGGAGGGAGGCTCAGTTTCACATCCAAGCTTTTGTCCTCCTCAACATGCATCTGGCAGTGTGTATCAGGGGATGCAGAAGCCTTGGGCAGCTGGGGAAAGTCACATCCCTCTCCTTCATGGGGCCAACTGGATGTGCCTTGCAGGATGCTAATCACAAGCAGATGCTAGAATCATCTGACAAACAGCAGCCTCAGCCTTATGGAGGGAGGCTCAGTTTCACATCCAAGCTTTTGTCCTCCTCAACATGCATCTGGCAGTGTGTATCAGGGGATGCAGAAGCCTTGGGCAGCTGGGGAAAGTCACATCCCTCTCCTTCATGGGGCATCCCCAACTCTTCACTAGCACCTCATCTATCTGTCTGCAAGCTCCTCTGTTTGGAGTGGGGTTTCCCCATGACCAGACACAGCGAGGCCAAGATTCTCTCCCTGCACACTGCTGTAAACAGTGAGAAATAAGCAGGACAAGGACGGGGACAGACCTGCTGTGCACAGTACAGTACAGCCCTACTTGTTCAGTACAAGCTCTGTCCTTCTAGAGGATGCAGAAACCCAGGACAAAACTCCATCCCATCTCTTTCTCCTAGAGTCACATACCCCCAAATCCCTTCAGCCACACTGGAAATGAAGTACAATTTTACAGCTGAGGGATAAAAGCTCATAACACAGGGCCAGCCCCCACCCAGCCTCTGTGCTGCTGGTCCAACAGTCCTGTGCTGGCTCCAGCCCTCTGGCGAGGCTGCCCCTGGCTGAATCATCCCTGACCCACAGGTCAGCTCAGATGTAATTATCTTGAAATACAACAAATGCCATAAATTTGCTGGTGTTTGAGGTGCAAAGGTTGGCAAATAGATGAGGAAGGTTACACACTGCTCCTCCCACCAGCTGTGGATGCACCAGCTGGGATAAGGGACATGCTAGCAGCAGGAAGGTGCCAGGCAGGGCTGGCTAGGTAGATTTGGGAACACTGTGCTTCGGGCATCCTGCCCTTCCATGCTGCTGCCAGTGGAGGAGAGGACATGGTTTATGTCTGCCTGTTCAGCTGTGTGCTGGTGAAGCTGGAGCATCCTGGGGAGCAGGGAACAACATTGTGATGCTTGAGCTGGTCACCCTTCCCGGGGCTTTGGTCCCCTAAAAAACACCTCGAGTTTCTCTCCTTCACACACTAAGAGAGGAACAGGAGCATGGCAGCAGCAGAGACACAGGAAGGAGAGGCTGGAAAGCATCTCCTGAATACTAAACACAATGTGGAGAATGTGTGTCTCACACTCTGCGAGAGCTGGAGCTCATCCACCACATCTTCCACCGCCCCATCCCTAAAAAGCCCTGAGCTCTGCTTCTGCAGAGAGGAACCTTCATTGTATGGTTCTTCTGAAAGTTACATGGTCTTGGACATGCCCTGATGGAAACAAAGCACAGAGGAGCACCCAAGTGAGACCTTACCTCCCACGTAGGAGATGGAGAAACCCCTCTTGGCTGTGTTGCGGTCGGTGCTGAGGACCAGGAGCAGCTGGTTGCTGCGGGAGGTGACAGGCACCAGGTTCTCCCTCCCGCACCACCGCCCCAGCAGGGACCCATTTTCAGTGCCACCATCGAAGGCAGACAGGTGATCATAGTCACAGCTGCCTGTCAGGCTGCTCCGGCCCTCCAGCTCCATATCCAAGAAGAAGACCTTGACCCGGTAGCCTGGGGGCAGATGGATGCTCCACTGGCACTTGAGGTTGTTGGGGTAGAAGTTGGGGTACCGAGGGCTGGAGAAATTCCCTTTGATGGCAGTGAACACCTCCTGGCACTCACCTGCTCAGGGAAAAAGGGGAAAGGAAAAATCAAAAGCAAACCTGAAGCTCCCTGGATGTGGACGAGCTGGTGGATGAGCGATCACTTCTTTGATTGCTAAGAGGTGCTCTGCCCTTCATTTCACTGCTCCCCAGCCTTGCATTTGGCTGCTGGACAGACAGTGGTTTTGGGGGATGGAAACCCCCAATGTGGCCGAAGTCCTACAGGAGCAGATGAGGAAAATCCATATCCCCAGGGGATGGTGTGAGCAAAGGAGAAGGGCAACTCTTGCTCAAGAAGACAGCCAAGGGCCTGGGATAGCCACAATGATGTTATTTACATTGCATGGTGGTTTACACTTCACACCATCATGTCATGCATGGGCTTTCCCCAAGGGGATCCTCTCCATGATCATCTCTTGCTGCTGCAGGAGGATGAGAACCACTACCTCCACCCCAGGACCCATCCTCACATCCTTCCCACTGCCCCACCACCCAGAGAGCCTCTCACCCGAGTAGAAATGGGCCTTGAAGCCCCTGCCACCAATGTTGAAGTCCGACTTGAAGACGATGAGGAGGTGAGGGGTGGAGGAGACAGTGCGGGGCGGGCGGGCACTGCCACAGTAACGCCCCAGGCGGGGGGAAGTGACAGTGGGGCCGTCAAAAAGAGCCACATAGTCAAAGCCACAGCCCTGTCCCCCCTCCATCTGGAAGTCAGCAAACACCAGGGTGAGGGGGCCACTGCCACCAGCCCCTCCAATGCTCCAGCGGCACTCGGCGTCGTTGGGGTAGCTCTCGGGGTAGCGAGGGCTGGTGATCTCCCCAGAGAGCCCTGTCAGCTGCCCACCACAGGCATCTGCAAGGAGGCACAGATGATGAAGACAGAGAGAGGGCATGGATGGATGGATGGATGCTTCAGCACCACCATCCCTTCCTGCTACCTTTCCTGTAGGCAGCAGCGAAGCCGTGCTTGGCCACATGTCGGTCGGAGTGGAAGACAACAGCCATGACGTGCCAGGCGGAGGAGAAGGGTGGAGGGCGGCTGTGGCCACAGAAGGTGCCCAGGAGGTTGCCCTGGTCCCGGGAAGCCCCATTGTAGACCTGGAGGTAGTCGTAGGCGCAGGTGTCGTGATACTCCAGCTCGAAGTGGCTGAAGGAGAGCAGGACAGAGGAGCCCTCGGCCACCACAATGAGCCACGTGCACTCCGTCTCGTAGGGGTACAGCCCCGGGAAGTTGGGACTGGAGAAATTGCCCGAAGGTGCTGAAAGCACTCCCCCACATTTGATGCCTGGGGGACACAGAGGTGGATGTGATGTCCCCTTTCCAGGGGAAGCCTAAAAGAATGGAGATGGGATGCACAGCACCAGCTCCATCCCACTACCAGCACTACCGAAACACCAGCACCTTGCAGAACTCCACTGGGCTTGGCCACCCCCTCTCCCTGGAGGACATTTGTTCCTCCATCACCTTCCACCTCTCCATGTAACCCCTTTTCCTCATGGTGCCCTGTGGTGTGGCTGCAGAAGGGCTTGGCCATGCCCTTGAGCTTGTCCTACCAGTGGCATCCTGGCATCCCTACCTATTTATGGCTGGGAAAAAGGAAGTAGGGAGTGAGTTTTAAAGGCTCAGTGGCTCCAGAATCACTGGTGCCCCAGCTGCTCAGCCCTTCAGCTTTATGCCTCACACTGACCATGCTCCCTCCACATAATGGTGGTATCAGTGAATCTGTGCTGGGAGAAATGGGGGTGAAGGGCTCGATGCGCTGAACAATGAGTTACGCATGTAGGGATCGATTTCCTAATGAAATCTTTATCCTGAGACATGGTTATTATAAAATAAGGCAGGGAGGGGGCTGGCTGTCACCTGCCCCTGGGTCTGATTAGGGTTGGGGTGAAAGGCTGATACAGTAGGCACATACATCATGTCTGGGAGGGACACAGACCCTGTGCAGCCCCTGGGAGACGTGTGTGTTCCCAAACAAGGCTGGGCACTCACCGCCATCAATCTGGGCCAAGTATATTGCAAATCAATAGTCAGCCAGTGTGTGTTGCTTTTCATCATGTTTGCTGGTGAGATGACCTCCCAGCGAGGGGGGGTCCTGGGGATGTGTGGGATGCAGCACCACATGTGTGTGTGTGTGTGTGTTTGTGTGTCTGGGCAGATCTAAAATCACCTTGCTAATTACTGGGGGTAGGCAAAGAAGTAATGTAGGGCTGGTACTAAAGGAATAATGTTGTTGAAATAAATACCCAAGAAGGGAGAGCCTGTGGGAGAGGGGAGTAGCCACAGTGCAGGCAGATGGATGGATTAAGGGCTGGGAGCCTTGGGGGCTCTGGGAGCCCAGGTGGGCAGTGGGGTGGCTGCTTGGGAGCACCTGCACCAGGGCCAGGGCTGGGACTTCTGACACAACCCTTCTGTGAGAAAGCCCTGCTGTTTCTGGGGAGGGGGATTGCTTGGCCCACCCAACCCCCCAAATCACTGTGTCATCTGCTAACCCTGTCCTGCATCCCAGGGGGCATTTTATTCACATAAGGTGAGAGATTTATTACATGCCAACTACATACACATGCATACATACACACACATATAAATGTACATGTATGTGTATATGTATATATACTTATATAGGCAAGTGCAACTCCAGAAGTTAACAAACCCTTCACCAAGGCGCAACAGGACAACCCCTACCTGCAATTCTCAGTAAGATAAGCACGAAGCAGAAAACCAAGCATGGAGCAGTGTCCCACACTTGCTGCCACACACAGTGACTCCAGATCCCAGCTCCCTACCCCCGGTCTGAGTGAGCCCCTCTCCCTGTGAAAGATCTGGGACCCATTCACACCCCAGAGCCACTGTGGCATCTACAAACAGCCCTCTCCTCCTCAGGGACCAGAGATGCCTGTCCAGCCCCAGGGTCCCCCCTGGGAGCTGGGACCAGGCTCTTACCTCTGCTGGGAGCATCCCCGAGAGCCCCACAGAGCACGGCCAGCGCTGCCAGGCAGCCCATCCCCAGGCACCCCATCCTCCAGCAGGCAAACCTCCCCTCACCAGTGCCCAAGCATCCTTTTGGAGCTGTCTATCTGGGAGGAAAAAAAATAAATAAAGAGAGAAATAAATAAAAAGCAGGAGGACTGTAGAATTAATAGCAGAATGAATAATTCATCGCTTGTTTGAATTAAGAGCAGCAAGGTAACTTGATCTATTCCTCCCTTCCTTCACTCAGTTTTAATGATCTGGATCAAATGTCCCAAGGATTTACACTATACCAGATACCTTGTCAATACACTATACTTAGAAAAGATATTAATGTTTCAGATATGGTGTATAACGGCAATAAGTCTGGTCTGACAATATGCCCTTAAGGGGCTATGAAAATAATTTAGCTCTCCAGGCAAGCCAGCAAACCAAAATGGGAATTTCAGACTTACCACGGAAAAGCACCTCAGGAATTAACATGATTTATACTGCGGCACCCACTGCACAAAGCCAGCTGGTGGTAAAGGCTAGGGAAACAGGGATTGGGATTCAAACACGGCCGTGTCCCCACGCCGGCTGCCGGGTCAGCATCCCTGCAGCAGGAGTCCAGGCTCAGCGGGATGCTCAGCCCAGGAAAGTGGCAGTCGTGAGCACTAAAGATAGCAAATCCCACCTCCCCCGAGGAAGATTAGAGATGAATTGTGACTCATGGGCAAAAAAACATCGTTTATTATAGAACCTGCTAAGGCCTTGGAGAATTGCCATGTTCTTCCATGCTGGCTCACACTCCTCGCCCAGGCTCTTGGATGCACTCGGCTGAAGGTAATCAAGCCTCTGGGTTCGGTAGGAAAGATGTGCTCCTTATGCTGTGCCACATTAGCTGGAGAAACCCCAAACCCAGCAGTGGCTCAGTTCCTTCCCTCCCACCCAGGAGAGAGAAGACTTTGCTACTGCCACAGCCCACACCCAGATGAATGCCAGGAAACCAAATCCCATGGGAGCCTCCTGGTGTGAGGGTCCTGTGCTGAAAGAGTCACCTTCAAAGCAGT